>NC_041395.2:96364249-96659994 GCF_900747795.2 Erpetoichthys calabaricus
GCTTTGTGCCGGTAATCTGAAAAGGCTGAGAAGCAGTTATTACTTCAAGAAGGGAACATCTAAACTCTTTTGCCAGAAAGAGTGATGCTTTTCCCTATGAAGTTACAGATAACACAGAGAAGGGTATTACAGCAGAAAGTAAGCTGAAAAAGCAGCATCACAGAACATCACAGACAATGCATCATGCAGCAAAGAGAAAGAGTGCACTCCAACACAAGGAAAATCCTCCATTTGACTTTGGAGTAGCAACAAAACAACAGGTCTGGACAACACAGATATCACCATTAAAGGCTTAGTATTGTAAAACTATATATTTGTACCAAAATAAATTAGAACTCTAAATAACCAGTAGTGTTCATCAATGAATTTTGCCAAATCATTATTCACAGTGAATTTGCTACATTCATGTTTGCACCTGTTCATTGAATTATTTAGTGATAATTCATCCAGTTTAGGAGAACTTTTTTCCCTAGCACCCCACGATTTCTGATGCATTGCAAGGCCAATGTGACATCCCCCAGAGCTGTAACAGCCAACATTGTATGGGACCACCCCCCTGGGTATATAATGCTGATCATTTGTATTGCAGACTCTGTGGGTCTTAGTTAGTGGTAGAACACATATGTAAATAATGTAGGCTCTCAAAATTTTATTTTTATGAAACAAATACAGCATAAATAATGAGTTATCTCTGCTTGTCTCTAAATATGCAGGTCGATCTTCGAGTACAAGGTCAGTGTAAGAGAAAGAGGTACATGCCCTATGTATACATAATTAGCCACGTGGAGATAAAAAACAAACCTTGAAGGGGCCAGACACCCCCCCCCCCCCAATCACAAGAGACTCTATGAAATAATAATAAGAAGACAGATTTATTACTATTTCCAAGATATTTATATCTTTTTGAAAGAAGAAAAAGTGCAAAGCATCATCACACACAGTTTGGAGAGTCTTCAGTAGTTTCAGTCATAACATGCCTCTTTGAATTTTCTGCCTTTAAAAGACCTACATCGTTTTTCTGGCATTTGACTATGATTTCAGCATTTCCACTTTGTTTTAATGAAATATATGATTGCGCGTCTCTGACTATGTTTTTTCTTGATTGATTTCATGGAGGCACAGTGGTGCACTGGTTGGCACTGCTGCTGTACAGCTTATGTCACCTTTTTGGCCACAATAATCGGTCCAGTATAGTTAGCAGACATTACCCTAGCCCTCAGGACACATTAAAGATGATTGCATCATTACAATCCAGTCAAATCTAGTTCAGTTAGTCCTTCCCCATTGACTTCAATGCATTTCACTGAGTTCAGCAACATTTGTGAACACTTCTGTGATTTCTCCCAAGTCAAGGCAAAGCAAACACCATGGAGTTCGCTCATCACTAATAACCAGTAAGCAGTCAGCCTCTATGTTATGTTTGTCTGTTTACTTCCTGTCTTATACATCGATATATATATATATATATATATATACAGTTATTATATTTCTATAATCCTTGTGTTTATCAATACATTTTATTATGCTGTTTCTTAAAAAGTGTTTTGGTTATCTTGATATACTGTAAATCTAATGGCCGAAGACACCCTCCTACAACACATAAAGGTAACATAAATAAAGCAGAAGCCATACCGAATTATTTAATCAACCAGTAACGGCATACTGCACAATAACGTGCAGTGAATACACTTGACTTATAGTTTTCATCCTCTTTCTCTGTACGTTTAGCATTAGTTTGCTAAACTCTAGCGGCCCGCTTCTTTTCTTCCTCTGTTGGCATCTTTTCGCATTAAAACTGATTAAGTCAGTTTTTGTGTTGCAGTTACTTCTTAATTTCTTAAGAAGTTACTTACTTTCTTAATTTTTCTCTTAAGTTGTCACTTAAGTGTTCAATCTGCCTCAAGAATGATTTAAGATATGAAGAAGTAGGGGAATTGATGGCGAAGGTGGTAGGGATGAGAACGGTGCCCGTACGCATGCACCACACAGCCACTCTGCTGCACGCTGCCAAGAGTTGATTCTACAATAAAATTAAATAAAAATAAAAAGAGTAATAAAACTCATCACCCTGAAAGCAGACAGTAGAGGCCACGTAGTATATATGTACCAAATTTCAGGTCAATAGGTGAAATGGTTTGCGAGCTACAGGTGATTTAAAATCCTGGACAGACAAACAGACAGCCACGGTAGCGTATTATATAAGATTATTGGCATTGCTGAAGGCAAGATGGAAAATTAATCAACCAAGTTAAATCCCTTTGCACTTGCTAAATGAACATTTTTTTTTGTTTTTGCATATTTTAAAAGGTAGCAGATTACGTTTTTGTTAGTTAAGCTTGCAAACCAAACTAAATTATTGAATAAGCAGATATTGCCACATAAATTAAGATAATAAATTATGGTAAATAATAAAGAAATAATAATTTTCTTTACATATGTGTTAAATATAAAAGTTTACAAAAAGGATGAGAAGATGTTTGACCTAATTGTGTAGATTTTGCCAAACAGTAAACTTCTATGGCTTAAAAATTAACCAGGAAATCAAGTATTAAAAGGAGCACACAAAGATGTTGTCCGGGATCAAGCCAGAGGTAAAAATACCAGGAAAAGAAGGTAAAAAGTCAAACGTATCAAAAATCAAATTAAAACAAAAAGTAACAGCTTCAAATACTGAAAGTAGTTCCCCAGTGGGAGTTTATAGCCTGAAAATACACTTTATGGAGAAGTGTTGGGAGTTCAAGCAGTCAGTGAAAAGAAGCAATTAAAAAGGTGCTGAAAGTAGCAGATTAAAGACTTTCAAATCTCAATGTTACTCTTGGAACTTTATGATAAGCAGGAACAGAGAAGCTGTTTTGTTAACAGTTTAGTTTAAGTACTGCAAAAATACATCTATTACTCATTTACTCTTATGTAACATGACCTTAACAAAGGCTTCTTTTGGTCTTCATAACAGTTATAAAGAAACAGTACAGAGGTTATTCACCTCTGTGCTGTGTGACATATTGACATGATGCTAAAACTACTTGTTAATATGAAGGATTCACATGTTTTACACTAAATATGTAATATCAAGAGAATTGTGTCTCAGTTAAGCTACTCAAAGTGATAGTTAGTGGTCACTTTGTTATTGTTATGAAGACCCAAAGACGTGTAAGTCAAGGTTTGTTAAATAATAGTAAATGAGTAATAAATGCATTTTTGCAGTACCTAATCTAAAATGTTACCACTATTTTGTAGAACTACATTAAAGGAGTAAAAAATGTTTTTTGCCACAGTTGATCATAGTAAAATCTGTATATAATTATGCTGTTTCTATTTAAAAATCATTTTTATATAGTATATTAACTATGAAATTAAGTATATTCATGGATATGCTCCAAACGTGCTTTTGCTTGATAACATAATATATATACAATATATATTGGACCTGTTCTTATTTCTGTTTGATGTATAAAATGAAGCTTGCTAATTATGGCACGTATGATGAATAATGCATTTGTGTGTATGTGTGTGTTAAAAGGGTTTCTGAGCCACTAATGTCTGGAAAAGGAGCTTCAGTGGTTTTATGACATATGCACTACAGAAAGCTTGGTTCGGTCATACACATTCAGTCAAATTGCATTAACTTTGCTTATTTAAAACCTGAAGCAAATCAGATAAATCATGAATATATTTTCCAACTTAAATTAATGCTTTCATTTGATTTTATTAATCAGTAAATATACATCATAATGCACATATCATTTTCCAATTTAAATACATTACAACAAAATGAATCAGGTTTACTAGCAATTGGGGACATTCCTCTCATTTGAGTTACTTAAAGTGAGGGACGTGAAGATCCTTTTTGTTTCTATAAGTCCCCACTGGCTGTGATTTTATTTTTGTTCTTAGTCTTCCCGATACTCTTCTGCATTCCCTCGATACAAAAGGCTGCCATGTTAATTATTTTCATAAATTCTCCAGATGTTCCCAGTATCTTTTGCATTCTCTGTACTAGTAAATCAGGCGTGGTCTTTTACTTCACATCTGGTGTCCTTGCAGCCACATTGTTCTACATAGATGTAGGTGTGACTGATGGTTGTCCCGTTGGTACAGTTCAGAGATACGTTTTTTCAGGCTGGTTTTCATTTCTTGGCAGCAGCTGCACTTATGCCCAATAATGTTGGCTTCTGATAAGTACCTAAGCATCATAAAGAAAAAAATATTTCACATTTGTGCTGTGAAAACTGTTAGAACACAACATTTAATTGCTTCATTAAATTGCTCGTGTAAAGTACAGCATTGGTTAAATTCTTATTGCAGGAAAAAAACGCTTCTAGAGAAAAAATGTATTTCTAGCTGTTATAATTCACCTCCTATTCCACTGATTTTCACATTTTCAGTTATTCACTTAGCAAATGCTTTTCTCCAAAGCAACTTACAAAGGATGTCAACATAACTGAGTAAACATCATTCTGGGGAAACTGTTTTGAGACAAGTCCTGCAGGACAAGCTTTCAGAATTGATTAGCAATTAGCAGTTAGCAGTCCGCATGGAGGTGGGTAACTCGTTCCACCAGCTCAGAGCTACCTACATGAAAGGTGTGTGGATTAGCATTTGATGCCACACAGAGGTTAATTAGCAGACATGAATGAGTGAGGAGGACCATAGGATCTCAGGAAATCCTCCATTTACATGGGTGCTGAACCACTGACTACTCCGCAGATGAATGTATACTGCTACAGGGAACCAGAGAGATTTGAAAAGAGGAGTGATGTATGTCCACCTGGCTAAGCACAAGATGTACCACTGCATTTTGAATCACCTGCAGTGGCTTGGCAGTGTGTGCAAGTACACCTGCCAGTAAAGGGTTGCAGTATTCAAGATGTGACAAAGCCAAAGCCTGGACCAGAATGTATGCTGCACAGTCTGTCAAGTATGGCCTGGTCTTGCAAATGTTGAACAGAGTGAATCTGCATGAAGAAGAGGTTTCCAGTGTGGTCAGTGAAGGATAGGTAGTCATCAATCAATGTATTACATCTTACATGTCTACCCACAACTGATAGCAACCATCCCTAACTCATCTCTTTTGATGTTTTAGCAGTATGATAATGTAAAGAATGACTGGTCATATTTACTAACTTTACATTTTAGCTTTTGTTTCTATTTATGTAAAATGAACACCTTAAGAATTTCTGTTACATCTGGAAATAAGTCTTATTTTCACTGTTCAGTCAAAAATGATAGAAATGCTGTTTCAAGGACAAACAGAACATTATATGATGTTAATTTTAACACACCGTCAATATACATAAATCTGTTTACGCAAAATTGATATTTTCAAAACTGCTTTTTTCAATTCAGGGTAATGGAGCAGCATTAGGCAAAAGCAAAAAATGCTAGATATGGTACCAATCAATCACAGGGAAATCTGTGTACACATCCATTCTGTCATTATCAGACCAGGCCAAAGTAATGTTAGTTAAAATAACTTGTACATCTTTGGGATGTGCAGGAAAAACTGGAATCAATATTTAATACAATCTTACACTTTATCAAAACTTCATATTTAGATTAGATTAGATAAACTTTATTAGTCCCAAGGGGAAATTCAGAATTTTAATAGAGTATTCTACAGGAACATCCCTTACAGCTCAGCAAACCATCAGTCCACATCCCAAAAGAAGTAACTGGTCTGGAAATGGCAGAAAGGTGATACCTCCCAGTGGGACTGCAGAGCCATAATGTCCAATGTAGGTGTTATCAGACATTTTGGACACCGACTCTACATGTTGAGATCTTTAGTAATTATCCACATCTCTGCATTCATTTAATTTAACTTGCGATTAGAGCATTTTGTGAGAGGCTTCTTGTCAGGCTCTATACTTTTATTTCTGAAAATGCTGTGACTCAGAAAACTTCTGTTTATCTTAACTGACGCCAATTTAAACAGAAGGTTCTTCAGCCCTTTTTGTTGCATTTTTAAGAAGAGTGACTTAGCAGCCCTGTGCGTAGGGGAGTGTGGTAAGTTTTTAAACTGTAGTTTAGGAGACACAAAGGCTGTGGAGGTGAACAGAATAAAACTCAGTGGCATGACTTGGTTTTCATGAATAGGATTGGGTGGTAGAGAAGGCATCTGAGTTAATAGACTAGATTCATGAAGATGCTGTGATCTGGCTGGTAACAGCACAAGACAGATTAGATATACAGTATGCCAATAGGTACATCAGTAATCTCAATATCAACAACCTGATGCTGCTTGGATAGGCTTTGCCTCACCATTACACTGTAATATAGAAAGCAAAACACACTTAGAAAATGGTTGGGTGTAGATAGGACACTGAATGATGCTGATAGAAAGAATGCTTCAAAGGAAACATAAAAATTGTGTCACGGGGAGAGGCAATTCTTTTGCAGAGTCCAAAAATCAACACAAAAATGTTGATAAATGGGAACAAATATTGAAATAACATATTCATGCATATGCATATACATGGTAGGCTCCCAGCTATTTCCCTAACAGATGTATTGTAAATAGTATGTCTATATCATAAAGTACAGTAAAACAAATTAGTAGTAAATATGGGTGGATATGAAAGAGAAACACTCTTTTGTGATACTCTTTCTTGTCCATTTAGATAACTCCTTTGTGTTGCTTTGTACTGTATGATAGTTAGGGCCTTGTAAATTAAGCAGGTTTGAAAATGTTGTTATTTATATTGCATTCTGAGGCAATGAATGTCTATTGATGCCTGTATCAGTGTCTATGAATAGCTAAATGATTAAATATTAATGGTCCTTGAAATATTTAATTCT
The DNA here is from genome assembly GCF_900747795.2 of Erpetoichthys calabaricus. Lineage (NCBI taxonomy): Eukaryota > Metazoa > Chordata > Cladistia > Polypteriformes > Polypteridae > Erpetoichthys > Erpetoichthys calabaricus. Next base: position 96,371,048 of record NC_041395.2, read on the forward strand.
TAAGTAATTTGATATATAGAATGCATCAACTTCTTCGAGGCAATGAATGCCATGCAAGAAAAAAGTGTATTAATGAATCTCATGCATTTCATGATTCACCACACTCTTAGGGCTGCTACGTTTTTTATCAATTTGCACGATTTTGAGAACTTTCACATTTTAAGGCATTTCATTGAGTAAGGATGTGGAATTTTAACTTTCTTCATTGTCTACCATGCCTATGCTTACTTTGGATATCTACACATTGTTCACAAATTGGAATGAAAGAATAATGGGAACAAAACAGACTCTGGAGAAGAAAAACTTGATGAAGGGAATGGTATAGTCTGAACCGGAGTGGTGTAATGGCAAAACGTTTGCTCTGTCACAGAACTTTGCTTTTATTCCATGTTGGTGGATCCTTCTGTGGGGAAATTGCCCACTCCTCTCATGTATTTATATGTTTCCTCTGGGCACTACTCCATCAGTCTAAAAATATTGAAATTCAGGTTTTTGACCCATATGATGAGAATTTTAATATGTTCCATGGTTTTTTTTTTACTCATGACAGAGGCAAGAATGTATTTGTATCTACAAAGTAGTTCAGTTGTGCAAGCTATGGGAGAAAATGTGCTTAGTATCATGGAATTGCTGAGAGAAAGAAAATGACAGAAACACAATAAATTGAGTTGTGTTTAGCAATAGAAGTTGAAAATCAAGTAAGAATATGAGCAGGGGGTTTAAGAGGACAGTAATGTTTCAAGACATCTTACAGCTCAGGACCAGACAGATCAGATGGAAAGACACCAAGATGGAATCATTCACGGACATAAGAGACATGAGGATGCTTACATGGAGTAGGTCTTGCAGGTTCCCTCACAAGATGACACCTCAACAGGCAGCTGTGATTGGCAGCCTTCATGAGTCATAATGGTCGGCTTCTTCAGAACTCTGCACTTCTCTTGCTTTTCATCACCTGAAAATGGTGATGCACAATCAAATAAAGCATAAATAATAACTCGTGTGTTTATTGAATAAGAAAACTAACAAAGAATAACACTTACAAGTCTGGCAGCAGCCATCACTTGATAACCGAATAGTTCCCTGTTACAGAGGAAATTGAAAGATGAAGGTTACAGTTTGGGAGGTTTGAACCAGATAACATCTCAATATTATTTTTAAAATCAAAAATAGACAAATTATTTTATTCATACAAATCATAATCTGTTAAACCAATTTACCGGGATGCAATTTTCAGGATGGAACTCAGGGCATGATTTCTTCGAAGTGATAGGCACGTATTGACCATCAATCATAAGGCACTCATAGTGGGTACAGTTGTCACCAGGAAATGTTATGATATGCCCAGGCTGTTTAAAGATAAGGCAAAAGAGTAAGACTTTCCAACTGAATAATCATAAAGAAAGTACTTACAGGTGGGAATTTGTCTGTAATTTGCATTAAAATTGTTATTAGAATTGAGATAACTGCATTCAAATAAAAAAAAATCATTAGGCTTTGGGTACAGTAAAAGTCTCAGTCATGGAAATCTAACAACAATATATTTTTCCATCATGGTTATGAAAAAGCCCTCCTCTATATGTTTACCACTCTTCAGTGAATGGAGTTTCACAGCACACACTGATACAAAGTGTTCCACAAGTGTTTGTCATGCCAAAATTTTCCAGCGTGTACTTCAAGCAGCAAAAGCTTGGAACAAATACTAAAAATTAGATTGAACGGCAAACATGAATGGCTGTGAATTCTGATGTCTCAAAGATGTTAGAGAGTGGATCCTTCTCTCAGTCTCATTATTATCAATCTCTTAGTACACATTCATCATAAATTTGTGAGAAAATGTTTGAGAACTTTAGTAATTATCCACATCTCTGCATTCATTTAACTTAACTTGCAATTTGATCTCCTCCTAAGTCTTGATAATTGAAAATCAATATCTGATTAGGCGGCACGGTGGCGTAGTGGGTAGCGCTGCTGCCTCGCAGTTGGGGGACCTGGGTTCGCTTCCCGGGTTCTCCCTGCGTGGAGTTTGCATGTTCTCCCTGTGTTTGCGTGGGTTTCCTCCGGGTGCTCTGGTTTCCTCCCACAGTCCAAAGACATGCAGGTTAGGTGGATTGGTGATTCTAAATTGTCCCTAGTGTGTGTCCTGCGGTGGGTTGGCACCCTGCCCAGGATTGGTTCCTGCCCTGTGTTGGCTGGGATTGGCTCCAGCAGACCCCTGTGACCCTGTGTTCGGATTCAGCGGGTTGGAAATGGATGAATATCTGATTAAACAAACAAAAAATCTATTTTATCCTGTATTATTCAAACACATTGATACAAAAGTGAAAGACTTTTTCTAGTGGAGGAACAGTATTTAAATCTCTCGGATTAACAGCTTTTTTACTAGCTAATCTGCATGAAATGTCCATCCATTTTCATAACCCGCTTATCCTGTGAAGGGCTGTGGATCAGCTGGAGTCATCCATATAGTTTTTTATCATCTTACATGACATGTCCCATACACCACCCCGTCTGTTTTCTACAGCACAGATATGTACAAATAATAATAACTGAGTCAACAAGAACTTTTAAAGGACCTTAGAAAAGGAGATATTGGTGATACATGAAATGACTAAAAAGACAAGAAGAAGTGAAGCGAATAAGAAAAAAACTACATTTTGGATTGTAAAAGAAATGTTGTAATCTGTGTGTGTAATTTGCTTTGTTCTTATTTTTGTACTTTTTTTATTTGTATGCCTATCACCTTAGGATGTTTGTTTTCAATATGCACCACCATTATGTGCTCCTCTTTCATGGCCACATCCATGTTGTTTGCAGTTCCATGCTCATTGCTAGTTATATGATTTGGAAGTTACGTGACATGTTACATAATCATGTTCTGCCTATTCAAGACAGTGCCTTAAAGTGTTGACTGAATCCTTTTACTGGATTCTCTTAAAAATCCAAACAAACATGTTTTGAATTTTAATTAATTTCAGACAGTTAAAGGACCTTTTTGCCATCTGTCTTTTAACTTTGAATTTACATATTAACTCTCTGATTTTCAGACCCTTTGCCTGTCCTTGATCTGCCTTTTGGCTCTTTTCCTCAGCTTAAAGGAAGTTAAAAGTCATTTTCAGAGCCTCTCTGCCATCTTTTGACTAACAGCTAGTTTTACACCTCATTTTTCTGTTCTTAGTTACTGTGGTTTTCAGCTTTGATCCCAGCCCATTGTAAGCCGACATTTCTGCCATATACTCTGCAGTTTCATTTACTGGTCTCTTGCCTTGATATCTGGGCATCCATCTGTGATATCTTGTGCTTTCTTTATGTTGTGAGGAATGATCCATTGAATGAGGGGATTGCAGGTAGGAAAAGCTGTAAAAGGGAAGCGAGTGATCTTCTGGACTCATGGCAACCTAAACCTCAGGGGTGCAAGGATACAAGGAGCTTCCAGAGGGAGCTTTAATTAAGTGTTCCTATTGCAAAAAGCAGGACAACCACTTGAAGTGGTGAGGAGGCCTGGCTGGAAGCAAACTTAGGACATAGTTTAAACATGCCTCTTAGCAGAGAGTGCCTAGAGTTGGGAGGTCATTCAGGGAAATGGCTCAATTGACTGAAGAAACACACAAGTACAGTGGTTTGGGTAGGTTTGGGTTTGTTTGCGGCTGCAACACCATTTTTCCTTTCAGTCCTTCACCACACCATTCTACTCATTTTAGAAAAAAAATGAGAGGCATTCTACTTGACAGCTAAATTAGGAATGAAAGTGGAACAAGCAAAACAGCAATGATGCTAAGTAGAGTAGCAAAAATGCAACTGAATGGTCAAAAAAAGAAAGAATCAATGTTTTGTCTAGACCTTAGCCCTATTAATATGCTATAACTGGACCTTAAGAGAGCTATCCTTTACATAATGTACTCAAATATCAATGAACTCAGTCTGTGTTTTATAGAAGAATGGGTTACAATGTCTCATAGTATAGTGTAGGAGGCTGGTAAATCGATATAAAATCATTAAGACATGACTACTAATGCTAGTTCTACAAGCTAATGTACCATACTTCGGCCTCCTTGGCATTACTCAGTATTGTGTAACAATACAAATAATAGTATTCTCTAACAAGCTTAATCCAACTCAGGATCACTTGGGGCTAGGCAGTATGGGACATAAAACAGGAAATAGCTCAGCCTAGGGAGCCAGTCCACTGCCAGGTCCGCACACTCCCATAGATTTGGAATAGCCAGTGAACCTAACCAGCATGTCTTGGGAATGTGTAAGGAAAAATGCTTGCTGACACAAGGGGAAGATGCAAACTCCACTTGGACCATGACCAGGTGTGGCGTGCAGGCCAGAAAATGTAATCTGTAAGGTAATATCGTTACCCACTCCATAACCATACCACCCAACAAGATAAACATATTTTCTGAAAGTAATAAGGTAACTGTATGAGTCTTACCTCAAGTATGTAGGTACTGTTGTCACCAGAAATGATACTGGGACTGCCTTTACTTGTGGGAAGACCGTTGTTACCAGTGGGAGTTCCATTGCCATTGTTGTGAATGGGACTGTCAGTGTAGTCATTGGTTCTGTTGGGACTACTGTTGCTTCCTGTGGATTTACCAGTGTTCCCATTGGGAGTTACATTGCCTCCAGCAGAACTGTTCTCATTTGGATTACTGGTGCTGCCACGAGGACTGCCACTGTTGGCACTGGGAGTGTAGTAACTGTTGGTGATATTATTGGAAATAATAGGCATTGGGAAGATGCATGCAACTTGTACACACTTTCCACAACATTGTCCTGGAACATCCTGATAGGTAAAACCCTGTGTAAAAAAATAAAACAAAATATAATAAAGGAAACAATGACATACCAATATACATTCTTTTTCAAGCTTTTCAAATGATTTTGGTATCTAGCCTTCCATTCTCTGTGTATTCTAAGTCAGTACTATAGGAGAAATTAAGTAGGATGGGTAGCCTGGTGAATGAAGTGCAGGACCCTAAACCACAGGATTATCAGTCCAATCCCAGCCACTGACTCCCTCAACATGTCAGTTAGCCCACTTGTACTCCACTTATAGAAATTCAATATGTTTACAGTGCTAATAAAAGTAATTTCAAACAAAAAGGCCAGTTTAGAAAAATGAAATACATAATTATGTGACTTTTATAAAAACACAGGAGCAGTATAAATTATTTTAAGGTACTCAGAGGCAAAACTGTAAACCAATAACTGTTATTTTTAACAAATAGATGTAGACAATTTTTCAGTATATCACTACCAGAAAACAGATCTACTCAGAGATTTTTTTTTGGCCACACATACTATAGAGCAGTGCATGTCACATGTCTTCTCTTCACAGATGATTTTATGGAGCTGCGTGGATGGGTCCACCTCAGCGGTACATTGGCAGTTTTCACAGCTGGATTTTGACAGAGTTGCTCCAACCTGTTAAAATATATGCATATGGCTTATACCTTTGCTCATCATATACTGTAGGATAAAAGACTAATCCCCCTTTTGAATGTTTTTTTGCTGATGACATTGTGTTGTGCAGCTCCAGAAAAGAGGAAGTGGACAGGAAGTTGAAGAATGGTGAAAGGCTTTGGAAGATAGTGAATTGAAGATAAGTAGGAAGAAGACAAAATATTTTTAAGGTTTATTAAGGATTCAGATGCTATCCTGAAGGGAGAGCTATTGAAAAGAGTGAATAAGTTAAATATCTAGAATCAATGGGAGCTAAAGGTGGAGAATTAGATGCAGTAATAACCCAAAGTGTGTAGTGTGGATGGAGGAACTGGAAAAAGGTATCAGAAGTATTGTTTGATCAAAGAATTAAGGCAAAGGTTAAAGGTAAGGTTTTTAAGACAGTGGTGAGACCAGCAATGATGTATGGAGCTGAGACATGGGCAGTAAAGGGAGCACAGGAAAAGAAGATAAATGTGCCAGAAATGAGAATGTTGAGATGGATGTGTGGAGTTACACATAAAGGTAAGAGTAAAAAACAAAATTGGGAGACATATCTAAGAAAGTACAGGAAAGTAGTTTGAAGTGGTATAGACATGTGATGAGGAGAAACAATGAATACAAGGGCAAAAGAGTGATGGGAATGGAAGTACATGGGAATAGAAAGCGAAGGAGGGCAAAGCAGAGATGGATGGATTACGTAAAAGAAGATTTGAAAGACAAGGGTCTGACTAACAAGGAGGTGCAGGACTGATCTGATTGGAGAAAGTTGATTATGCACAATGACCTTAAATATAACTAAGAAAAGATGAAGACAAAGAAGAAGAAGGACAGAGAGAGTACTTCCATCCATACATACATCCATCCACCCATTTTCTGGATCTGCTACAAGGTTTCTGTTAGCCTAAACCAAAAGCGGCAGAATTGCAGGCAGTGTCAGTGCCTTCTGCATTGTACATCCACTCAATTAGAAACTCACACACACTCACTTATGTTGTCCATTTATTGGCACTAATTAACATATGTCACAAATCTTTGGGATGCTGAAATAAATTGGAGGACCCCGACTTGGCACTGAACTTTGTCTCAGGAGATGAGACAACAGTGTTACCCCTGAACCATCAAGCCACTCTCTTAAAACTTTTATCTAAGTTATAAAACTGAAAAAAAATTCTTAATTATAAAAATGAAAAATAATTTACTTAAAAATAAATCTTATATAAATTTTATGCTACTTTCCTTTTAATCTTCAAAACAGATTTATTGTACATGGTTCCTCTTTAGTGTTCTGCTCTTAAATGTCCTAGGAAGTGGAGTATAGGATCTTACCTGGTACTCTGTATTGTTGAAAACACAGACATTCTTTGGTACTGTAAAAAAAACACACACACACACCACATTATATAGTGATTGTATCGAAAGGGCTAAAACGAAATTTTAAGAACAGATTCGGGTACTCACCACATTCATAGACAGGGCAGCATTCACCATTCACTGTTTTGACTACTACCTGGAATCCAGCTTCACAACTCTTTTGGACTTTAGGACAAAGGGTTGCGTTGCACTCTGTAGTAAAAAAGCAGATTAAAAAATTCTGTTATTTTTCCTACGTAAACAGTAGCACACAAGCCACTGCCATAATTTTGTGGTTTCCTGTTTTGCTTATATGCCTTTCATAATGCGGTGCATGGCAACTGAGTCAAGGATCTGATAATGTAAGTAACCCACTGTATATTTGGAAGTGGTTATACAGTACAAAAAACAGGTAGTGTGGTCTTTTGCATGTCATCTTAACATGGATTTAATACAGACAAATCCTTTAAATGCTGTAAGCCACTGCCATTTGCTTAAATAGCCTCTGGAAACTATTCTTATGAGTTTCTGTATAAAATACTTTAGTATCATGTGGACAGATGCAGTAACATTTAATCTACTGATGAGGAGGAGCAATACAAAACATGTCTAGTTACAGTATATTTCTTCCAATAATAAGGCATTTAAGTCATGTACTCTCACTGTTAAACCTTCTTTAGATGTGATAGTGTGTCAAAAATTAAAAATTGGATTTTATTTCTCAGTAGTAAAATAAGTAATACCCATTATCAGTCTTAGTAGACAAGAAATTAGAGTAAGCAGAACATAGGTAATTCAAAACAGGGATAACTTTATGAATATACTCAGCAGTATTCCCCCAGATCTCTGTAAGGTAAATGATGAACTATGGCTCAGTGTGATTATCCATATTACTAACCGAGAATGCTAAACCGGATGATGGACGCAGGCACATCCGGCCATGGGCCGTAGCTGCAAAAAGACGTACTGCGCAGGCGCAAAAAGAGTCCGCGAGAGTCGGCTGAGGAGCCGAGAAAGGCGGACAAAAGAGGGCGAGAGAGGCGGATGAGGGTCCGCGAGAGGCGCAGGCACAAAAAGAGTCCGCGAGAGTCGGAGAAAGGCGGACAAAAGAGGGCGACAAAGGCGGATGAGGGGCCGCGAGAGGCGGACAAGACCAGAGAAACAAGGGGTGAGCACGCACCGAAAAAAGGAAAAGGCACATAAAAAAGTAGTCAAACGCGGGGAAAGCACGAAACACATTGCACACGAAACTAGACACACCAAAAAAAAAGAACATACGAGCGCACAACAGCAAGGCATGACCACACCCCCCCCACCCACCCTACAGGCACGGGACGGGACGGGACACACACCAAGAGGGGGATTCAAACAAGACACAGGAACACAAAAAGAAAGAAGACGCTCGCGCAACAACAATCCCCCCCACACATCCATAAGAAGTGACACCCAAAGCCACATATTCTAAAGTGAACGTCAACACCTTCACACTAGGCAGCATAGGTGTCGGCATAGGTGTCAGCATAGGTGGATGTCCTTTCAATAAAGCACTATTAACCGTTCAACTGCAGAAAAGGATACATATTAACAGTGAGTGCGATCCTCCTTATTACTTATCCATATTTCGCATGCTGAGAAAGAAACAAGTCATGAATACACGGTCACGGGTACAAAACGATTCGCGTGTCAAAGTGCTGCATCGAAAGAAGCACGATTTCAAACCGAAAGAGCTCACGTATCAGACATACAAAAAAGGGAGCGAAGAGACAGAATAAATGAACGGAGACGTGTACAACGCGCAAATGAACTGACAGAAAAAAAAAAGCAAGACGCGAAAAGCACAAAGCTCAAATGACCGACATACAAAAACAGACAAGGCTCGATACAAACAATGCACGGCGTAGACTGAAACGGACTTTGCGCAAAGCGGAGGCGAAGAAAAAAAAAGAAAAAAATAGCGCGTCACAAATAATGGACATGCAACAAAAAGGCAATCAAACGCAAAAAGCAAAACATGCCCGTCGCGGACATCAACGCCACACACCTGTTAAACGCTTACGCAAAATGGCTGAAAACGCCTTCAATAAGGAATCCACTACTGAGGAAAATTCATTGGGATTAATGAATGTCATTTGCAATCATTGTCATTCACTTAACTTCACAGAAGAAACAACTGGCAATACAAATAATGAATTTACACGTTGTTGTCAAAAAGGTCAGATTAGACTGCCTCCTTTACATTCATATCCTGAATATCTAAAGAAGCTTCTAACTAACGATGTGCCTGAAAGTAAAAACTTTATGAACTGCATTAGATCCTACAATAGTTCATTTGCTTTTGCATCTACCAGAGTACATATCAGGCCACCAAAAGGCAATGGCCCATACTGCTTTCGCATATGTGGACAAATATTGCATCGCATTGGAACAGTGCACCCTCAAACAAATCAACAACGCAAATATGCACAAATCTACATCCTAGATCCACATGAGGCAATCTATCAACGCATGAACCTTCCTGAAAACAAACAATGCACAGAGCTTATAATGAGAAACGTCACTCATGTCATAAACAATCACCCATTAGCTAAGTCTATAAAAATGCTACATGAAGTTGAAAAGGAGGCAAATACAAAAGCAAATGCAGAAGGTATAGCGGCAACTACAATTGCTTTGGTCTTGATAAAGGACAAAGAACAAGATCCAAGACGATACAATCTTCCCGTCTTTAATGAAGTGGCAATTGTCTTTCAAAGTAAAGATGGTGAGCCTCCATTTCACAGAGATATTGTTCTACATTTACGTCCTGATAAAAACAACACACCTACATTCCAACGCAATGTTGCCTTCTCACGTGTTCGACGTTCATCTGACGTTAGAGTTAAAATTATAAATGATCCATGCCAAGGAAGACTCTTTCAAGGACAAGACACCATCTTTACTACTAATGTTATATACAAAGAAATATTCCAATAAAACATTAATATATGCCAAACACTCTATTTGTTATTTCTATGCGCATCATCCAAAGCTGCACACTATTCTATATCTAATTCATACATCTCACTCTTTGTCATGTCCCAACGCCAGGGGTTGGCGAGCGAAGTGAGCAGGGGGCGGAGCCCCCTAGTTACTTAATAACTGAAAGTACAGTATATTTTGCATCAGATGACTATATCAGGTGAGTCATCTTCATTCATCCCAAGTAACCTCCGACCTTCTCAGAGCACTGTGTGTCGACAAAAATGCAGCACACAAATTACTGAGCTTAAAGTATGAGCAGCTGCTTCTGTGTTAGGAGATGTTAATATCCAGTCAAACAAGGGCATACTCAGAGCGGGGGAGGCTGTTTTCATTAATTCACAAAAAGTTAATTACATAACCATGTATTCAGTTTATAGAGGACACTAATTTAGACAGTCATGTACTCTTGAAGTAGAATCAACGCAGGTGGACTAAAGAGTGGATATGAAACTGGAGAGGTATATTAGGAAATTATTCAGTCTAACAAAATATTTTATTTGTGGCTTTACTACATAAAAAGTGGTTAAGACCTCTAAGGTACACTGTATGAAAAAGACCTATTAGTCAAAGAGGAAGCACTATGGAGTTGTACCATGTTAGCCATTATGAATGTACTGACTAGTCAAGCAAAATGACACCTTTTATTGGCTAACTCAAAAAGATTACAATATGCAAGATTTCGAGGCAACTCAGGCCCCTTCTTCAGGCAAGATGTAATGAAACATGTAAAGTTTTAGTAGGAATAAAGGAAAATAATCGGATGTTACTAAGATTAGTAAATGGCAGGCAGACAGTGTGGTGTATTGGTTAAGGTTTTGGACCAAAGACCTTGAACCCTGAGACTATGAGTTCAAATCCTGCAGCTGATACAGTGTGGCCCATAAGCAAGTGCTCCATTTGGTAAAACAAAAAACTGTAACCAATCGTATCTCAAATGTTGTAAGTCATCCTGGATAAAGGCATCAGCCAAATAATAAGAAAAAGTAAATGACATAGTGTATGTGGAGGAGAGACTGGTAGGGACCTGAACTCACAATATAACAAAGGTGCCCTGGAGGGTTCATGCCCCAACATAGTGATTGCCCAGAGATCATCACTCTTTGTGCACTGTGAGGGAGTTTCAAGAAATGTCTTGACAGATAACTGGCAGAGATGTCCTTAAGTTACTCAATTGTTTCTGGCCACCACACAGAATGGACAGGCAACCTTTAAGTGGAAGCTGGAGCTAGACATCCAAGGATGGCTGGGACCAATAAGCACAGCCTTTAGGGTCTGGAAGGGAAATCAGAGTACTCAGAGAACATACCATCTGTTGACATAGGGAGAAACTGACCAGGCACAGGTTTTGAACCATAGACTCCGAAATTGTGAGAAAGTTGCCACTTGAATATGTTATCAATAGTGTATATAGCTAGTGGTTTACATGTTTAATGTAAAATCACAATATCAGCCTTGACATCAAGTTTGCTATTGTTTAAAGGCATACGAAATTTGATAAATGACTGGAAACAATTTAGTCCATCAAGCCCATTTGTAATAAGTTAAGCTAATAGCTAAGCTGTTCCAGTAGCTCATCCACACACTTCTTAAAGGTTGACAAGGTTTCTGCTTCAGCTACATGACTTGGTAGTTTGTCCCTAATTTCCATAACACTTTGAGTAAAGAAGTGCATCCTGGCTTCAGTCCTAAATGCACTTGCCCTTAATTTCCAAAAGTGTCTTCACAAATGTGATTTGCTATCTAGTTGAAAGAATTGACTAGATCTACTTTATTGATGTCTTGGAGAATTTGGAAGACCTGGATTTGGTCCCTACATAGTCTCCCCTGCTCAAGAATACACAGGTTTAATTCTCTGAGCCTGTCAGAGTGCGACATGTCCTTAAGTCATGGGATGCAGCGGTCTTTTAAAAATGGTATAGACTTGTTGGATTATGAAAAAAAAAGATTATACACAGTGTAGGATACAATTAATACAATGGGGTATCAATGTCAGTCAGTCATTGTCCAACCTGTTATATCCTAACTACAAGGTCGCGGGGGTCCGCTGGAGCCAATCCCAGCCAGCACAGGGCGCAAGGCAGGAACAAACCCTGGGTAGGGCGCTAGCCCACCGCAGGGTATCGATGTCCCATAGTGAAAGTTATAAAAGGATCAACCATATCCTGAAAAAACATCATGTGTACACCTACCACAGTTTAAATATGTTAAATTTTAAAATACCACTGTATACATTTACTTATTTGGCTGACACCTTTATCCAAGGTGACTTGCAGCATTTATGATACAATTGGTTACATTTCTTAAATTTTGGTTTTCCAGTTGGAACACAGACAGGTCTAGTGATTTGCTCAGGGTCACACAGAGTCAGGAGCAAGACTGGAACAGACCACCTCAGCATTTGAAGTCTAAAGCCTTAACCACTAAACCTCACTGTCTCCTATTTAGACTCTATCATTCTGGTGAATATAATTCTTTAGGGCGGCACGGTGGCGCAGTGGGTAGCGCTGCTGCCTCACAGTTGGGAGATCTGGGGACCTGGGTTCGATTCCCGGGTCCTCCCTGCGTGGAGTTTGCATGTTCTCCCCGTGTCTGCGTGGGTTTCCTCCGGGCGCTCCGGTTTCCTCCCGCATTCCAAAGACATGCAGGTTAGGTGGATTGGCGATTCTAAATTGGCCCTAGTGTGTGCTTGGTGTGTGGGTGTGTTTGTGTGTGTCCTGCAGTGGGTTGGCACCCTGCCCAGGATTGTTTCCTGCCTTGTGCCCTGTGTTGGCTGGGATTGGCTCCAGCAGACCCCCGTGACCCTGTGTTTGGATTCAGCGGGTTGGAAAATGGATGGATAATTCTTTAGGTCAAATTGTAAAATGGTATTATTTGTCCCATTTCTGTGGTGTTTGCTTCTAACATTGGAAGTGCAAACAGAAAGCACACTCACAAACAACCAAAAACAAAGATCTACTCACACACTGGTCATTACAATGTCCATCCACACACCCAGTTTCATATCTTTCGATTACAGTACAGAGAGAGATGTATGAAGCCGCCCCTCATCATGCAAACTTACAGTCCCACATGCCACAACAATCTACATAAACATCTTATGAACGTGGGGGAAACTGGACCACCCAGAGAAAATCCACATGAACAAATGGAGTAAATGGAAACTCTGTAAAGAAAGCAGCATTGCTAGGGGCCCACAGAGTGTTTAGTGCTGTGACACAGTAATTCCACAGGCCTACAACAATACAGTATAATAGATTTTGTAACAGCAGTGAAGACTTTGTTTAATGCAATTTTAAAAATTAGTCATTTAAAACATGTTTGCGTAGGAATACAGAACTTTTACTATGTATACCATACTGTTTTAACATAACAATATGGCTGTGATTGTACCTCCAAAAATTATTATAGTTTTCTATTATAATTTAAATAGCAAAAATCAAATATGTTGGTAGTAATTTAAAAATATAAAAAATGTAAAATCAGAAATAATATAAATAAAATAATAAAATATATTCAAACATCCTGGACTTTAACAAATGCAATTCTGGTCAGTGTCCTGCTTGGGCTAAAGAGGGCATTCATCTGGGAACAGCACTTACCACATTTAGTAATTGAGCAGCAGGAGTTGTTAGCCATTGGCTCACTTTTGGCAACTTGGCCTTCCTTATCACAGGAGACTGCCAGCAATTTCGGACACTCCATGGGCTTACACTGAACACTTAAGGAGTCCTTATCACAGACACACTGATGGCAGTTGCTCTGCCATATCTCATTGGGCTGCAGAAAAAGAACAGAGCAGATCAAGGGTCTGTCGGGGTGTGTAAGGCACACAAGTGGTGAAGATAGCTGATATGAAGGAAGGAAAGCTGACAGGACGATGAAAGGCAATGGCAATTACAGTTGGCTGTAAAGTTTGCAAACCAAGATAAAGGATTAACTGGGAACAGCCCCTTTCAAGAATCTACCTCCCTGTAAATTCAAGACTTCTTCTTAAACACTTAAGAATACACACACAGGTCAATTCGAGGTTGTGCAAGACGTTTTACCAACTTCCACCCTTGAAATTTAGTTCTGTAAGATTGTAAAAGGAAATTAAATTGGCACCCTATGCAAGAAAACAAAACACGTCAGTTCCAGTAGTTAAATGTATATCCTTCTTACAGTATGTTAATATGTCCTGAATTTAAAAGGATATTTCTTTGTGCAATTTCAGGAAAAAAATTGTCAGCTACATCCAAGCATCAATAACAGTAAAATCACTGGGTTGGTAACTGCTTTCATTGTGTTTGTCAAATTCAGTGCTGCTATGTAGAATCAATAAAGGCCACCAGTTCAAAAGAGTTAACCTCAGGTCATTCTGTTCAAGGGGGAGTGTTAGGGGTGTCGAGTGTCCATCTTGCAGTGCTATACTCATTCTCACAGATCAAAGTGGCAAAAGAAGTTCAATCAGCTCATCTAACTCATTATCTTTTAAGAGACAAACGTTAAATTATATTTTTCATATGTCTACTTACTTGAACTAGGTTATTTAAATAAGATGTTAAAGTTTCATTTTGCAGCTACTGTATTAAAAAAGGTAAATGATTAAGATATGTAGATTTTATCATTTCTGATTCTTGCGCATTTCTGCTGTTACTGTGGGAAGCAGAGTGCTGCAGTGGTTAGCAGTGTTACCTCAAACCTTCAGTGTCCTCAGTACAAATCCTGGGCCCTGGCTGGTATCTAGGTAGAGATTGTTAGTTTTTTCCCTGTGTCTGTGAACTCCATTTTTTCTCCCCACTCTCAAACATGTGCAGGTTACTGACTCTAATTTGGCCTGTATGCATGAGTTGGCCTAGTAGAGTGAAACCAACTTTACATGACATTGTGGAAAAGCAGGGGGGCAGTAAAAGGCAAAACACCCCGTCAATGTAAGTAGAGGACAGCACAGGACACAGAGTGGCACAGAGGCCTTGGTGGTGTGGGAAGAAGATGAATAGAGTCCCAGCACAAGTGAGAATAAAGAGCAGGAGGTCCAGCATTCACCAAGGGTAGGTATTGTGCCTAGATGAGGAAAAGGAGCTTGGACTTAATAGGAAAGTCAGAAAAAATAACCTGGGGAAGGCAAGAAAAGGTCAAAAACAAGATGGAGGTCATTAACTGAAAAAGTCATGGAATGTCGGAGCTAAAGCACATACCAAAAATTCAAAGTCAAAAAACATTTCAGAAAGGCTCAGGATCAAAAAGTCAAACATTAAATTATGCTTCTGCCAGATTTTGTTCCCTGGTTTAAGTATATTTTCGTTTTTTTATTTCTGTTGTTTTTGAATGATTATATTTTGTTTGTTTTTTTGTTTATTATGTTGTTTTTTGTTAATATGACTCTGTTTATACATTATTTAGAATTAATGAATTGTGTATTGTCTGCCTATGTTTCTTGTTTTCTGTGGCAGGAGCTCAAGAAATGGGGCCGTCATTGTGTCACTGCTGAGGGACCGTCCTCAGCCTTTATATTTCAGGCTGGGGAGTCACTCCCTCAGAGGTTCACTCTGATAGTTGTGGAGTGCATTTTGTGTTTTTGGATTTTTATGGTTATTGTGAATTCTTGCTTTGTTTTTGGACTCAGTATAATGGGCTGAACTTATTCACATTGGGTTGCCTTTTTAGGCCAACCCTTTGTCTTTTTTGCCTTATTTTGCCATGTCTTCTTCTTTTTTATGTAATAAATCCTTTGAATTTTATTAACTGTTTTGTTTTGTTTAGTCCATTTAAACCAGAGGTTTACAATCATCCTATTCATTAAATGGCATTTTTCAGTATTTACATTATTTTGAACTTTTAAAAGCCTGAATTACATTTTGGGCCTGTGAAGACCTTGAAGCCTTTCTTTTGAGTTTGTTGCCCGGCTGTCTGGGGTGTCGTCTGTTCTGACCAGTAAAGTTCTTTTCAGGTTTTTGTACATTTCGAGGTCTGTTTAATCCAAATTTGACAATTTTGCTTTTCAGTATCACTACAAAAATTAAGCACGAGCAAAAGATTGTTATCCCAAAACATGCAGACAGTACTGTGCCACCTTCTTTTATAGGTTGGAGCTGCAGATGCAATAGAACATGTGACACCTCTGATTATGCGACATGTAATGGCCATGGCAATAAACAATATGGTAATGTTCATAAATCCGAAAATAACAAAATGGTAGTGCTGGTGAACATTCTAAATGGCATTGTGCTAAAAACAAAATAATGAATAAAATTACAGTAAAGAATATTGTAAAAAGGCTAAAGAATCATGTCAGTTGGCCTTCTAACTTAGAGAAGTCATGTGAAACATTCACAGATGGATGCACCTCACACATGTACCTCTGTTTCCCAGGAAAGAGAAAGCAGGCAGCTTGGCATCTGCTTTGGGGACACAGCCACACAGTGGGCTATTGCAAGGACATTTGAAGCCACTAGAAGGAGCCCAAACTTGCTGCTCTTTTACCCAAAGAAGGGACACTCTTGAGCCTGGAGCTTGTCTGGAAGTGACCCTGGAGAGCAGGTTATATCTGCCACAGACCAGAGGCTCAAAGAATATTGAATATGGTGGAGAGTGTGGGATAAAGGCTCATTGTGGGATGAAAAACCCAAGCTGGAGGAAATCAAGAGAGACAGAGAAAAGGCCTGCTATAGTATGGAAGAAGTCACACCACCCTTTGAATTCCATGTGTTTTCTCCCTTGTGTGACTTATTGTGTCAAGTAAACCAATAAACAAGCTATTTTAATTTGTGTAAGACTTGATATTATTATGGTTGAAAAGAAATTCCAGAAGAACAACACAATGACTGCTCTTGTAATTCCAATGATTAAGACACATTCTTAAAAACATAACATCAAGTAGGTTCTTAAATGTTCTACAGAAGCATCTTTTTTACTTTAACAAAGCTTACATAGACTTTCTGAAAACAATCATTTTGGTTTTATGTAATGTTAATGTTAGTTTAATCTGTCTTCTACAAACTATCATTTCATTGTGCTTTTTATTAGATAGTACTTATACATTTGAACTTTCTTTTTCCAAATAAAGATTCATTACTTTAGTAAATAAATTGCTTTCATTTTGTAAGGATGGCTACTTTTGTTGGTTTAAGGACAAAACTAAATGTCTTATTTAATTCATAAAGAATTTAAAGCAATTGAAATACACTTACCTTTTTTGGCATTCCATCTGGGCCAACACAGTCTGTTAGGGAAATAAAACAGAGAGCACTTGAGTTTCCTTTCTGCATTCCTGGCATGGCCTTAAGGTACTCATTACATCTTAAGATAAATGTTTATTTAAAATCAGTTTTTCTTGTTTCTTTGGAGATGTTAGTTAATGGAAAGGAAACATCGATGACATATAGATCTCTTTCCAGACCTCTCCAAAAGGGTATCAGTAATTATCACAGACCAACAAGTGCTTGGATGATATTCAGTGCTGGATGAGGGGAAAAGTACATGGAACTAAATAATAACAAAATGGAACCTAATGTTCTGGGTATTTCATGCCAGATGAAAAAATCTGGTTACACTCATATTGTTGTAAATGCCCAGATGATTCCACTATCCTCTTTAGTTACAAACCTAGGTGTTACCTTTGACCCCACTCTTACTTTTCAATAGCCATATTGACTCTGTGCCTAATGCATCTTTGTATTACCGCAGGTGTATATCCAAAGTTAAACCCTCTCTGTCCTGCTGGGAAGCTGGTCCATGCTTTTAATTCCTCCTGTTTGGAATACTTCAACTCTCTGTCTGTTGGACTATTCACACCATTCAGACGTTACAGTATATTAAAAATAGCAATGCATGTATATTCCCATTTAAAACCTATGCTTTCATCTTTACAATGGTTGCCATTATAAGATTCTGCATCCTGTTAAAAGTGTCTTACTACTACTGCAGCTAAATATCTTCAGGACTTACTTATCCTTCCACTTCTGCTGTCTCTCCAATCTACATCCTTTAATTTTCTGGCTGTTCTGCAGATAAAGTTGCCTAAAAAAGGTGATCACAGGACCAATGAGAAGGTGGGGGGCTAAGATTCCCCAGGTCCATGATTCCATGGGCCCCAGGTAGGGCCCAAATACTATATATTATTATTTATTTTAACAAAATTTCAGTTTTTTTTTAGAGAACGCATCACACACTTGTGTTTCGATTCTGGACAAACTCAAAGAGCTGGTCAGTTGAGAGACAAAGCCAAAGAGGTGAGATTGTGTTGGTTTGGATATGTGCAAAGGAGAGATGCTGAGTATATTGGGAGAAAGATGTTAAGGATAGAGCTGCCAGGGAAGAGGAAAAGAGGAAGGCCTAAGCGAAGGTTTATGGATGTGGTGAGAGAGGACATGCAGGTGATGGGTGTAACAGAACAAGATGCAGAGGACAGAAAGATATGGAAGAAGATGATCCGCTGTGGCAACCCCTAACGGGAGCAGTAGAAAGAAGATCACTGCTACAGTGTTTTCAAACATTTGCATCACTCTCAAAATATTTTGCACACTACCAGTAAATGAGACCAAAGCCAAAAGGCCTCTAAGTTTATTATCAAGAATTAAAAAAGTGTTAAGATCTAGAATGTGCCAAAATAGTCTCAGTAGTCAGGCTGCTTTGGCTACTGAAACAATGTTAGCCAGACAGTTGGATTTTGATGACATTATTCAAATGTTTACTAGTACAAAATCTCTGTTAAACGAGAAGTACAGTTATTTATGTCATAGTGAAGCAACTAATAAGTTTTTGTAAAAAATAAATATTAATATGAAATTTCAATTAAATTGTTACTATAATATTACTTTATATGTATTTTTGTGTGTAACTTTACATTAAATTGTTCTAATTGCTAATTTTTTATGTAAAAAAAAAGGAAATATTATTATGCAACATTCAATTAACCTGAAAGGAACAATGTTATTATTATATTATTATAAGTATTTTTGTATGTAATTTTGAGTTTGATTCTTCTAGTCTGATACTGTTTATTAAATCTTTTGATAGTAATAATCCATGAAAGTATAAAAATTATTTATTTGTTTATTTATTTTGTGGGCACAGAAAAAATCCATTCCCCAAGCCTAGTGTTGGCTCTTGACACCCTGCGTCATCGGGCCTTCTACTTCTTTGGCATGTAACTATTGAACAAACTTCCGGGCCTCGCCCTTACTGGCTGCTTCAATTGTTGTTGTTCACATTTCAGAGCATTACCAACACTGGTTCTTACAAAGCTAAAACCTTTATAATCTAAGCTTGGTATTTTAAAGTCATTTTTGTTTTCTTCACGAATGTGGCAAACAGTTAGGAGATTGATTGGTGTCATCCATGAGCCTCCATTTTGCTTAGTATGTGGACATCCTCATTTTGTAGGTTGGTTTCTTATTGTTTGTGAGAATTATTTTCATTGCTAGTCATTGTGACCTGTGACATCATTTCACTTTCCCTGTAAG
The DNA here is from genome assembly GCF_900747795.2 of Erpetoichthys calabaricus. NCBI lineage: Eukaryota > Metazoa > Chordata > Cladistia > Polypteriformes > Polypteridae > Erpetoichthys > Erpetoichthys calabaricus. Next base: position 96,390,316 of record NC_041395.2, read on the forward strand.
AGATGATTGAGCCCACAGCAGTTTGTTGGAACTTTGGATTAAGGATCTAAAAGCCAAAAATACAAGTAATAGTGTGGGAAATGATTGCAATTTAGTTTTACAAAATTGTTTTGGCTATGGATTGTTGCTGAGTGCAATTTTGATTTTGATGTTTGGTTCTCCTGTTTAATCTGTTCAGTCCCCTGCACACACAGCAACTATTATTTTGCTTTGCCCATCTGAAAATCTTTATTAGCCTTTTGGTTCTTACCTTATGCCAAAGGTGATTTCACAACAAATGCATTAATTGGTCATAGAAGCTTGCATTATTGACCAAAGCATTATTTACAAATAAAAAATACATCTTCCTTGGCAACTCACAATGACAGTTAATGGATTCCTCAAAAATTATCCAACAAAAACTATAAAAAGATTATATATACTGTACTTTAAAGCCAAGAAATGTTCTTGAGTTACTTATTCATGTTTTAAGAAGTGTACACGTACATACTTTTTATAACAATATAATTTTGTTTGAGACTTTACCATCCTGCTACCCACTTCACTTCCTTCCACTTCAACTTTGACTTCAAAATTGTAAAATATATCCCTTAGATACAGCAAAGAAATTTGTAAACATTTACCACAAGATGAGACACAAATGTCTGATTGTGAGTTGAAAAGAGTCTTTCCCTCAGGGCAAAAGCAGCCTTCGTAAACGTTGGTCTCTTTGATATCTTTTTTGGCAAAGTCCTCATTGTATCTGTTGTGAAGAGAGAAGAAAACTTAACATTAGATCTAGATAGATAGATAGATAGATAGATAGATAGATAGATAGATAGATAGATAGATAGATAGATAGATAGATAGATAGATAGATAGATAGATAGATAGATAGATAGATAGATAGATAGATAGATAGATAGATAGATAGATAGATAGAATGTTTTTCTATTTGATTTTTCAGAGAAATACACTAAGAAAACCTCCCTCAAATTAAGCTTTTCATTACTTTGCTGTGTAATTTTCAGTTTCCTGAGATAGTTGAATGGTAGTGACAAGCAGCATTCATAAACAGTTGTGACAGGTTGCACAGCTTGCAAGGAAGTACAGAGGTACATGGTTATTAAGACAGCATGCAAAATGGAAAGTTGTCCACAATAGTAGTTGGATAGTTCCTATAAATACCTGTGTGTATGCATACATGGGCTATGGATAGTATGCACTGCACATATAAATAGTGCTGAGATGAATAACATGGGGGAGATGGTAAACACAAACACTTCCAATGTACAAGGATACAATAAAGTGCACCTTAAAACCATTTTACAGGCCTAGTTATCTCTAAGAGAGTGCTCAAATTGGGCAGCCTGGGTTGCTTTGGTGCAGAAAAATCTGAAATCACCAGTAAGTTCCCCAGGAACTTTTAATGGACTGGGATTGTTTTGCAACATCTTTGTCCCTAGAAATGATTCTGGAGATCGCCCAGTTTCGTCATTAAATTGGTCAGAATTTGACTAACTTTGGGTAGAAGGTATAGAAAACACATGGATGGCAGAAGAGCTGTTTTTGGTTTTACTTTAAAATGGGTAAAAGGTGTGACTAACCCCAAGAGATGGACAGTAAGGAAAATGACCTACAGATGTGCAAAACATTTTTTGCTCTTTTTTGTTTTTTTTTTGCTATATGGCAATTACTTAATCACTTATTCACCCTTTATGTTTTGTTAATGATTCAATATCTTTTGATATGGCAGACAATTCTCAAACGTGTAAGTAGAACAACTGTAAAACCACTGTATTTACCTATAGTTACAGGTGAATTCAATGGCTGGTCCACAGGCTTTATATTCTTTTTCTTTAGGACAGTTATATGCTGCAGAGAAAAAACAGTGGAAAGTCAAGATAGTTTCAGACTTAAACTTTTATGAACAATGTGAAATAAGGTAATCAACCCTACTTCATTGCAAGGATCTTATTTTCTAACAGAGAGAATATCGATCATAAAGTAAGCAGAGAGACTCACCGCATTTTCCATTAGTATGGTTCCTCCAGTCAATGCAGACCCCGAGATCAGCACACATAGCTGCATAGTTCTGCAAACTACTGCATTCTGGGTTCACTTTATTCATCTGGCACGAATCCACCACACAAGCTGCATAGTAAGGCTCCGAAGGTAGCAGATTGTGACACTCTGCAAAGATACTGAGGAACACAACATGAGATTGTGAGCTTCTCCAGTAAAATTTACTCTTAAGGTTTTCTGAGAAGAGGGGCTTTGTATCTTCCCCTTATAGCTCTGCAGGGAAAACAATTCAAACAGACTTCTCCATCAAAAGAAGGACTTAATGTTTGTTAGTACCAAAGAGCAATAATCTCTATGACAGTGTTAATTAAAATCTGTACAATGATTTGAGCATAATATATGCTACAGTACTCAGAGTTCCATATGGATTTCACATTAGGTTGAATGTTGTCCCTCTGTTGATATGGTATTTATAAATGCAGGTTTGTGCATTAATGCCTTCTGCCACAGGCTAAAGATTACATCCAACTTTCATGGACTCTGTAATTAATTAAAAAAATCGATGTATGGTTATCTATAAGAAGATCATTTTGATTGCTCCTTCTGTATAATTTTGTTAGTATTTTATAGTAACATACAGTATTCATATAATGTCAACTGAAAATATCTGTGCGTTATGATTTATACCATATGAATCAATGTAACATTCATCACTATAGTCCATATCGTTAATCTCAGTCCACATTAATCCATCATTGCTCAGCAGTCCAAATTATTCCTTTCACTATAAATAAGGCACATATTTACTTTTTTATGTTCTTTAGGTGGGTGGTGCGGTGGTAGCGCTGCTGCCTTGCAGTTAGGAGACCTGGGTTTGCTTCCCGGCTCCTCCCTGTATGGAGTTTGCATATTCTCCCTGTTTCTACGTGGGTTTCCTCTGGGTACTCCAGTTTTCTCTCACAGTTCAAAGACATGCAGGTTAGGTGCATTGGTGATCCTAAATTGTCCCTGGTGTGTGTGTGTGTCCTGCAGTGGGCTGGCGCCCTGCCTGGGGTTTGTTTCCTGCCTTGCACTCTTTGTTGGCTGGGATTGGCTACAGAAGACCCCCATGACCCTGTAGTTTGGATATAGTGGGTTGGATGATGGATGGATGTTCTTTATGCTGATCACATGAATTTAGATTTTAATGAAACTTGGGTCTTATTGCTTTATCTTTTTCAGTAATGTCGGTGAGATAAACTAGTTTTTAAATATATTCCTTGTTTACCTTCTGATAACCTGAACCAAAATATTTAGGTAATGAAATCCAACAAGCTCTCTAAGAGGAACCTTCTACAGTATGATTTTACAGTTTGTGATACAGATACCAAAATTTCTAAATTCTTTAAATCTCTTCATACATAGTATTGATTTTCTATATTTAATGTGATCCTTGATATTCTTTTTACTTTTCCTTTCCACATTGTATCAGACTAAGTGGCAAATGATAAACTCCACATTTGAAAAAGAAAGGAAATTTATGTTACAGTATATGTGTGCTCCTTTGTCTTGGACATTGTTATTATTTGGCTCTGTCAACACTGTGAATGTATCCTAATAACTACTACAACTACATTTGGCTCTGTAATGTTATAATATATGCAAAACTTCTGCTTGAAAATTATAAAATATGATTTGGCTTAAAACTTTTGATTTAACCAATATAATTTTAAAATTTGAAAAACACTTCTTTGTCTTGTAAAATATATATATATTTTACACTTTTCATTTTTTCACAAGGGCTTCAAAAGGTAATTCATAACATTTTCACAGCATAAATACAGGAGTTGGTTTCGTCCGTTTATAGGAGATGGACGTCTGAAGCAGAGCTCCGCTAGCAGCGGCTTTATTTTCCCACGTATTTCATATTATTTAGAGGTATCCAGTATTTAACCCGACCAAGGAACTTCCACTACAATATACAAGCATGAGTAACAAGAAGAAAAATCAGAAGGAACCGGAAAAGAAACTTAAAGCTGCATCAAAGTCCGGACAGACTTCTGGCCTGAGTGCAAGTGTAAGGTATGGCCTCACGGAGACTGACCTGGAACAGGCAGAAGAGTGCGCAGAAATCCTGGGACCCCGCTCCATTGTATCGTCCATTGTATCGTCTCCAGTCGAGAGTGAAAATGGGAGCGAAGGCGCAAGTGATACAGGTCGCGAGGGATCGCCGATTTCTGAGGATCATTCGAGACTAGAAAGGGCTCTGCAGGACGTGCTCTCATCTACTCATCGCGAGCCTGTAACAGGAGCTGCATTTTCACTTGCGGAGCACGAAAGCCGAAGCGAACTGTCCGAACTGAAAGAGATGATCGCTACACAGAAAGAGATGATCGCTACACAGTCAACTGCCATGGTCACGGCCATGAAGGAGCTTAAGAATGAGCTTAAGAAAGAAAACACAAATGATCTTAAGAAGGTGGCCATTGAGCTCAAGAAGGATAACAAAGATAAGGAAACACGTCTATTTAAACGTTTCGACGTGAACTTTAAAGGCATGTTGGAGAAATTAGTGGAACACATTGAAGAAACTAATTCCAAACTGAAAAGGCTTGATGATCATATTAATGACGTTTCAGATCAGCTGGAAGACGTTAAGCAGGGACTCACGGCTCGAGTGGAAACAGCAGACCAACTGGCATCTAACGCGATGAAAAAGCCACAGCTGTGAACTCGGAATGCAAAAAACTTGGAGACAGACTTGCAGCCCTGGAGGATGGGTGCAGAAGAAATAATATAAGAATTGAGGGTATACCTGAGAAACGAGAAAGCTCGAGCCCAGTGAAATTTGCAGTAGAAGTACTGTCTAAAATAATTGGAGATGACTTTAAACTCGACAATGAGATAGCCACGGCTTATCGCACAAAGATACCAAGCGCCTTTAAACCTAGGTCTTTTATTGTCCGCTTCGAGCGACTAAGATGTAAGCTTGATGTGATGGCACTTCTCAGACACAAGCAAGAGATTATATTCGAAAATAATCTTATTCGTATTTTTCCCGACTTCTCACCATCAACAGCTGCAAAACGCAGATCCTACATCAACATTAAAAGGATTCTACGGGAAGCCGATATCAAATACAGCCTCTTGTATCCTGCCAAACTGAAAGTGGAAGTTCAAGATCGACATTATATTTTCTTCAGCAAAGAAGAAGCTGAAAAAGAATTAAAGAAGCTGTTTCCGACACTTTTTTGAAGGTTAATTAAAATTAAAGAGCCGTATTCTATCAAGGCACGGGAAGGACCTATGATCTGATCGCTGGATCCATGTTTAAAGAGACTGGTATTATAATTATACATCCCTTATTTTCTTTTTTTTTTTCTTGACTTTATATGTTATATGTTTATGTTTTAATTAGAGTTATAGAGTTATAGACGTGAGTGTGAAAATGTGGAAGTGATTAAAGTAGGATTCGTTTTATTTATTTATTTATTTTTTTATTATTATTTTTTTTTTTTTTTTTTTATTTTACTATACCTTAAAGTAGACTGTTTAACTTCATACCCTTGGTTTATTGCTTGTTCTACTATTTATATAATTACCATTATACTATTACAGTAGGAATTACCAGGTTTATCCTGGACTAGTTTTTAAAATCATTCCCAGGGTTGTTTTTTTTTTTTTTTTTTTTTTTTTTTAAATCTTAATATCTTAACTTAAAAGCGCTGAAGATTATTTCAAGCTTAAATATTGTTAATGAGAACATTTTCGGCAGATAGTATTAAGGATTTAACTGTAAAAGATATCTCTGTTTTAATTCTGTAACGCCGCTGCAGGGTGGGGTTTGTTTTGTTTTGGACGTGCTCTGTCTCTTCGTATGTCAGAGGACTGGAACATCGCGAAGTGGGATCTAGCCTCATGTGGGGAGGCAAAATGGGGGGGTGGGGGGATAAAGGGGGGAGAGAAGGAGAGCAGGTTATATCTAATCTATTCTTGTAATCCTTATAATTCTAAATATCAATGCAACAACAGGCTAAAATGCAACAACTCATGGGGAATCTTGAAACTAAGATTAAAACTGCCATATTACCAATTAAAACTATAAATGACATTAAAAACTCAGAATCAATGTCTCCATGATGGGACAGTTAACTTTGTGAGCTGGAATGTTAAAGGCCTGAATCACGAATTAAAGAGAAAGAAAGTATGCTCTCACCTAACAGGCTTAAACGCTAAAATAGTATTTCTACAGGAGACCCACTTACTAACCAACGATCAGTTCAGATTACAAAAAGACTGGACTGGCCAAATGTTCCATTCTAGCTTTATAAAGAAAACTAGAGGGGTGGGAATTCTCATACATAGAACAGTTCCATTTGTAGCATCAGAGGTAGTGTCGGACCCTGAAGGGAGATATGTGATGGTCATGGGCAACTTATATAACAGTAAAATGATTTTGATAAATGTTTATGCACCCAATGTTGATGATAAGGAATTCATGCAAAATCTATTTGCATCCATTCCCAGTGTGAACACTCATAAAATTATAATGGCTGGGGACTTTAATTGTGTTTTAAATCCACTCTTAGATAGGACTCCTGTGACAGGGGGGACGACATCTAATACTGCAAAGATAATTACACAGTTTTTAAATGATCACATCTTATCAGACCCCTGGAGGTTTCTTAACCCAAACTCAAGAACATATTCGTTCTACTCACCAGTGCATTATAGCTACTCAAGAATTGATTATTTTTTTATAGATAATAATTTCCTACCTACAATTAAATCATGCAAATATGACACAATTGTTATCTATGACCATGCCCCTCTAGTCTTGGAGCTAAAATCAATAAGCCCCTCATACTCACCTCGCAGATGTCGTCTTAACCCTCTTTTATTGGCAGACGAGAACTGCACAGAATTTATATCCAAACAAATCAGCTTCTTCCTAGAGACAAACACGTCCACAGAGGTTTCTGCAGGAACACTCTGGGAAACTCTAAAGGCCTTCTTAAGAGGCCCGATTATTTCATATCTTTCCCATAGAAGTAAATTAGAAACCAAGAAAGTGTCAGAGCTAAGAAATGAAATTACTAGAATAGATGAAGAACAAGCCAGGCGTCCAAGTGAAGCTCTTCACAGGAAAAGGCAGGCCCTGCATACAGAACTTAACATCTTAACAACTAAAGAAACTGAACAACTTATTTATAAGTCTAGACAGCATTACTATGAACACGGAGAAAAAGCTAATAAGCTTTTAGCTCAACAAATTCATAAACAAGAAGTTCACAATGCAATACCAGTAATCACCAACAAGAATGGAGAAGAAATCATCGACCATAATAAAATAATGCACACATTTAGAGATTACTATAAGTCTTTATATTCCACTGAGCCCAAAGAAGACAACACGCAATCTAATGCATTTCTGGATAATTTACAAATACCACAAATAGATGCTTTAAGTGCTGAGGAACTGGATAAACCTCTAACGCTAACAGAATTACTAGACGCTATAAAGTCACTACAAAGCGGGAAATCATCAGGCCCTGATGGTTACCCCGTAGAGTTTTATAAGAAATTCTCCACTCAGCTAGCTCCACTCTTATTGGTAACATTTACAGAAGCTAAAGACCACCAAATACTACCTCAAACATTTCGACAAGCATTAATCACCGTCTTTCCTAAACAAAATAAGGACTTGTTACAATGTGCATCATATAGACCAATTTCACTCCTGAATAATGATGTTAAGATACTCTCAAAAATCCTAGCTAGAAGGATGGAGAAAGTGCTGCCCTTGGTAATATCACAAGATCAAACTGGATTTATTAAAGGCCGACATCTATCTTCAAATCTCCGACGCTTGTTTAATGTTATATATTCACCAGCAAAATCAAACACCCCAGAGATATTACTATCATTAGACGCAGAAAAGGCATTTGACATGATCGAATGGAATTACCTTTTCACTGCACTGGAGAAATTTGGGTTTGGCCCGAATATTTGTGCTTGGATCAAACTACTGTATACCAGTCCAGAAGCTTCAGTTTGTATTAATAAAATTTGCTCAGACTACTTTAAACTAGAACGTGGTACCAGACAAGGATGTCCCTTGTCGCCACTGTTGTTTGCAATCGCTATTGAACCACTGGCGGTTCGCTGCCGAAATTCTTATCAGATAAAGGGGATTGTCAGAGAAGGACTGGAACAGAAAATTTCTCTATATGCAGATGATATGGTCTTATATATATCGGACCCAGAAAACACTGTCCCTGCTGTTTTAACAGCACTAACAGAATTTCAAAAGATATCTGGTCTTAGAATTAATCTGAATAAAAGTATACTCTTTCCAGTGAACTCACAAGTATATAATATTAGATTAGACACCCTACCTTTTACCATAGCAGATCAGTTTAAATACCTAGGGGTAAATATCACAAGTAAACATAAAGCTCTTTATCAACAAAATTTTGGCGTCTGTATGGAAAAAATTAAGCAAGACTTGCATAGATGGTCAACCCTTCATCTCACTCTAGCCGGAAGAATTAACATTGTTAAGATGAATATCCTTCCTAAACTTCTCGTTTTATTTCAAAACATTTCAATATATATCAATAAATCGTTTTTTAAACAGTTAGATTCAATAATAACCTCATTCATTTGGAACTCAAAACACCCACGTATCCGAAGAGCGACCCTACAAAGACCTCAGGCAGAAGGTGGCATGGCTTTACCTAATTTTCAGTTTTATTACTGGGCAGCAAACATACAAGCCATAAAAACCTGGACACAAATAAATGCACATACCCAGGCTTGGTCTGCAATAGAAGTAAAATCCTGTAGTACTTCTTTATATTCCCTGCTCTGCTCTCCAATAAATGAAAGTTATCGCAAATATACTAATAACCCAATTGTGCTTTACTCACTCAGAATATGTAACCAAATTAGGAAGCATTTTAAGATGGAAAATCTTTTATCAGTGGCACCTCTGCAAGGGAACCACCTCTTTCAACCTTCGCAAGTATATCCAGTTTTTAATACCTGGAAAAGTTTTGGGATTAAAATGCTCAGAGATCTTTATATAGACAACATATTTACATCTTTTGAACAATTACGTTCAAAATTTAACCTCCCAGCTACACATTTCTTTTACTATCTTCAAATTAGAAATTTTGTTAAACAGAAATTGCCCGATTTCCCCCACCTTGCACCCTCCACAATGCTGGAAAAAATACTGCTCAATTCCGAGGAAACAAACACTATTTCCGCAATATATAAAGTCTTATTAGAGTCCCTACCTTTCAAAGACCCAAGAGGACATTGGGAAGAAGATCTCTTAATCAATATATCAGAAAAGGAGTGGAAGGTAGCAAAGCAGAGAATTCACTCGAGTTCTATATGCGCAAAGCATAGAATTATTCAACTCAAAATTATATATCGAGCTCATCTGTCTCGCTTAAAACTGTCCAAAATGTTTCCAGGCCAGGATCCAACCTGCGAGCGCTGCAACCAAGCTCCTGCCTCACTGGGTCACATGTTCTGGGCCTGCACCAAACTAACATCATTTTGGACAAAAATTTTTAAGTGCCTCTCAGACAGCCTTGGTATCACAATCCCTCCTAACCCATTAACAGCTGTGTTTGGTGTTGTGGAAACATAAAAAGATGTAATTGAACAAAATGTATGTGTGTATAGAAAATAGGACAGAGTGATGAAACTTGTTTGTGTTTTGCGTACGTGACAAGAAGCATGTATACTTTCTGGAAGTTTCTTTTCATGATGTGTGTGACAAGAAAATATACCTTTAGGGTAATGACTTTACAAAATTGGAAAAGTACAATGAGTCAGGATGTTATTTTTTGCTTACGTGGTCAACGATCAGGAGATTAGAAAGGTATAAAAGAACAAGGACATCTGCGCTCGAGGCAGATGAAGTGCGGTGTCCTAGGACTGTGTTTCTCTGACATTTTACCCTTGCCTGGTATGTATTAATAAAGGTTTTGACTAATTTTAATTTTCTTCTCTGTCTTCAGTCACAAAAATCGTCCACAGTTTTGGCGCCCGGACGTGGGGCAAGAGACGGCCGGTTGACTCCTCCAGCGAGACCATTCCAGTGATCCGTCTTAACAGCGGACTGCCGTTAACTTGAGATGTCCGGCAGCAGAGCATGCAGCTCCGGCAAAAGTTAGGACTGCCCTGTCCTGAAACAGTTCTTGCGTGAGGAGCCCCTGGTCTCCTCTTTGCTACATCCACGGTGACTGAACGGATTTCCAGACAGAGCTTGCACATTTCCAGGCTGGGGTAAGCACCGGGGGATTTCCGAATATTTTTATTTTCTAAATAACGGGAGGGCGAGTTTCCTGTTGACCGTCTAGTCATACTCATATCTCAACGGGTTGCTTAAGGTGATGGAGACTTGACCCAAGCAGTTTGACGCATACGAAAGGTCTGACGAAAGGATACTGGCCTCACCCATATCCTAGACTCGGCTGGACGTATTGATGTAGTATTCTGCTGAACCGAATCGGACACGAAGTCACCTGAGCTGGAATCCAGGGATGTGAGCGGACAGGCTAACGGGACGAGTAACGGGGTGGTATGGAAATAAACCGAAAAGAGCACAGATTACAGGATTGCTGTTAGGAACGGAATGATACGTAGCGCTATGGAAAAATAAATAAATCTACATACGAAATAAGCAACAAAACCGTGTTCTCCTGGGAACTGGATCAGTTGGATAGTTAGGTGTCTCCCCTTGGAACTAAGAAGGGAACAGTTTAGGTTTAGTGAGTGGCACACTTAATGCCTTGCTGATTCATACGTACAAGGGATTAGGCGAATCAGTATATAGTTGGAAAATTAAATACAGAACCCGGGAGGGCAAGGGAACATAATGGGATCACTAATAAGTAAGCCTGTTAATCGCCGCACAGGGGGATCAAAATCATTAGTGCTGGAGGGATTATTTTCGGAGGATCAACAGACGCCCCGTAAAAATGGGTCTCCTAGAAAATTTATAGAAAAGAAGACAGGTTTAGATTTATCCTATTATTTTTTTCCCCTCCTCAGAACCGACCTCAGACACCTCTATTATCCCCTCCTCTATCCTCCATTCCGACTGCCCCCCCTGCACTACAACTAGCAGAAGTTTCTCCCGATGATTCCCCAGGCACAGATCACTATGACGCACCCTGTACTACACAAACCCCCGTCTCTAAATGCACTCGAAGTCACAGACCAGCTCCAACTTTTTTCTCTTCTGATCTTCCACATTCACTTACTTGCCCTTTAATAGAAGTTCCCAATCCCCATTATAACCCTGCCCATCCAGCTGGACCCCAAAATCCCACAACAGTTATGATAAATCGGAATTGGGACATCCAAGAACTAAAAGATGTCGTGAATGCATTTCCAGATCCAAAGGAAGTAGGAGGACTAAAATTCGTTGAACAACTTGATCAATTAGATAGCATGTATAAGCCAAATGCTGCTGAATGGACCCAGGTACTTCGTCGAAAGTTTGGGACCACATGGGCCACTGTTAGCAGGGGTGTCCGCAATGACATTCCATGGGTATGGAACCCAGCTTTAACTCGAGGACAGGGGATAGGTGGAGAAGGCGAATTTATTTCTGCTGCAAAACAAAAGAGAGACGAAACAGTTGATGAATGGGCACATAGGATTCAAGACCTTATGGCTAATCACTCAGGCTTGGGAAATGCTGATGACCGCACCCGAGCTGCAGTTCCACCTTTTGTTTCCGGCTTGCGCTTTGATATACAAAACAAGGTCTGCACTTCCTGCATTGAGTGGGAAAGTGCCGCGTTTGATGAAGTCAAACGACATGCTGAACAGGCCGAATCGGACTCTCATGCCAAATTATTGGCAGCACAGATGAACTATTATACCAGGAATGCTCCTGACCAAGGTCGAGGATATGGCTTTAGAGGAAGGGGACGAGGACGAGGAAGAGGACGAGGTGGTTTTAGAGCTCCTCCTGTTGACCACAATAAGAATCCTTTTATTCCCTCTCCCTTTAATTCCAATGCTAATTCCTTCTCTTGCTACGCCTGTGGTGAAACTGGACATTTTCGTCGAGAGTGCCCTCACAGACAGCAACAGCCCCCACCTCCCCTTATTCCACCTGTTTCCTCTGACACCCCTGACTAACAATACTGGCCATAGGACAACACTGGGACCTCCAGCCACTCTTTTCAACTACCTTTGCTCACTCATAATTCAGAGACTGATCCTTTACTGACATTGTTCGTTGATGGCACTGAGACTGTTTTCTTAATCGATACTGGTGCCACTCGCTTGCTGGCAAAGGTCCCTGCTTCAAACGAAAACTGTTACTGTACTTACTGCTTCTGGACAACCTCACCTTCTTCAAGTATCAAAACCTCTTCAAGTCCAGTCACGTCCTGGCGGACATACCTTACTGCATCGTTTTCTTTTGAATCAGCTTTGTTTTTTCTGTTCAACCCCCAAGTTGTTGTGTCAAATTACCCCTTATCCCAAACCCTCTTTTGCAGCATAGATATTTCCCCACACACCATTCTCCTCAAAGCCCTACATTTTTTTTCCCCTTGTCTTTTTCCCAATTTACAGGCCCCTGACATTTTACACTGTACTGCCCAATACTTCCCTATAGAAGTAGACACCACCTGGCTAGAATCTTTCCTTACTTCTGGTACTTGCCCCGAAACCCTTTATATCTACTGTGTTTTTATTTCATCCACAAAGGCAGCTGCTTCTGTTCATCTTACATGCTCACAGCACATATATTATCTTGGCAAAATAGTGCCTCATATTTCCTTAGCTAAATCACACACTGTTAAATGGGAGAAAAGAGGACCATGGGTGGAAAAATGCCTTGAAAGAACAGACTGGTTACAAGTTACTCCAGGTATTTTTGATACTCCTGACCATTTAATAACTAAAGTAGTGTTTCAAAGGATAGCCCACTGTGAGCCTCTGGTGATCCACCCGAAATCCTCCTTCCGCCCGCACCGTGCCCAATATCCTTTGTCTCCCGAAGCAGAGGCTGGCATCTCCGCCGTACATCCCGATCTCGTCAAACGCGGTACCGCCGATGGACATGGACCGTCATGCCTCAGGGATACAGAGAAGCCCTTTGTGTTTCTGGTAAAGCTCTTGCCCAAAAATTTGGACGGCGTCTGGCCGGAAGTAGTAAATTTAAACGGCGTTTGGCCGGAAAACAGTATGTAGATGGAAATCGCGACGGAAGAAAATTGTACAATAGACACCCAGAAATTGTTGCTGTTTCTGTGGGAAAATGGCCATAAAGTTTCTAAGGTTAAGCTGCAGCTAAACAAAACAACAGGTTATGTCTGTTTTAGGTATTCTGGGCTACTGCAGACAGTGGGTTCTAAATTTTACTGAAAGAGCACAGCCGTTGCAACAACTGGCTGAGAAGGCTCTGTAACCTCAAAATTTACTCTTTTATCTGCGCCTGCGCTAGGTTTGCCTGATCATTCTCGTCCATTCACTTTGTTCGTGGACGAAAAGCAGGGATTTATGAATTCAGTACTGACGCAACAACATGGAGATAAACAAAGACCGGTGACTTATTTTTTCTAAAAAAAAAACTGGATCCAGTGGCCGCAGCATTTCCTCCGTGTCTTTGTGCTATGGCTGCAACAACAGAAGCTGTATTAGCAAGCACGGACGTAGTTCTCATGAAATTTCTTCTGTCCTTTTCTTTTTTCTTATGTTTGTTTGTCCTGAAGAGTTGAACTTGCTTTTCTTCAGAGTCCATTTGTTTCTGTTTCCTTTGCTGCATTGTTTCCAAATATAGTGTAAATATAGAATAATACTGGGGTGAAGTGTGTTGAAAAATGGTTTGGGTGATTTTGTGTGTTATAGAGTGTATTAAAAAGGGATCCCTATGAGTATCAGAATGTACTCTGTACTTTGTCAAATGCTACAATTGAAAAATGGAGCGCCCTCAACCAGTTACGCAGTGGTCCAAGGGGACCGCCTGCTGGAAGCAAATTAAATTTCATAAAGCTAAGTGCACAAAACAGCTGAACTCGTAGCACTCACTCAAGCATGTCAGCTGTCCGAGGGGAAGATCGTAACAATTTATACAGATTCCAGGTATGCTTTTGGAGTCTGCCATGATCATGGAACATTATGGAAACTAAGGGAATTTAAGACCAGTCCTGGAGAGCTCTAAAAAAAAAAAAAAAAAAAAAACTGAAAAAGATAATTATCGATTTGTGTGATTGGTTTAGCGCAAATGAATTGTCTCCACTTTTGTTTAAGGCTTGTAAATATACAAAAGTATTTTTCCTTTAAACCCTGATCAAGTTTGAAGGGAAAATGCTCTTTTAATAATATTACATGAGAAGGGAGACAAGTTTTTTTTGGCGATAAGCGGAATGTGTCTAATTGTGATATGAATGTGTGTCTAATTGTGATATGAATGGAAGTTGTATATTTTAGGTACTATAAAGGAAGAGCATGGTGACGCAGTGGTCAGCACACTTGATACGAATAAAGGTTCAAGCACGTATGTTTTCCTTGTTAATAACAAGCATGAAGGAAAAGACGCGTTTAAGTATGTTGCATAGATAACCTTTAAGCACAACTTAAGACCAGTACTGGCAAACCCATCCAACATCAGAAATTGATCGAATCCCTTTAGAAGTTATAACCAAACCATCGGAGCTAGCGATTGTTAAATGTCAAGCTCACACGGGAAAACAGGATCCTGCTAGCAAAGGGAATGATTTAGCTGACCACTTGGCTAAAGAGGCTGCATATAATAACACACCAATTTCTTTATTCCAACAGAGAAATGACCAGGACCCTGATAATCAAATTATTTCTTTACAGAATGCAGCCACGGATATCGAAAGGAGAAAATGGTCCAAAGAAGGGTCCCTCTCTGATGGAGTCTGGACTCATAAACACACTAACAAACCTTTTCTCCCAATGATTTTCTCTCTAGTCTTGCAGGTTTGCGAACCTCGTTGAAGGAAATCCACCAGCAGGTTCATCGAACCTGGAGGACCAGCCCCCTTTCCAAGGATTTACCAATTCCTTTGGGCACCTGGATCCTGGTTCGAGATACTCGGAGGAAACACTGGCATCAGCCTAGGTGGAGAGGATCATTTCCAAATTCTTCTATCCACACCACACGCCGTGAAAGTTGAAGGATTGCCTGCCTGGATTCACGCCTCACATTGCAAGAGATGGCACCCTTGATTGCTGTGCTACTATGTTTTTCTTTTCCCTTGTCTACTGCCCTGGTCACCTTGACTTTCCCGTTGGGAAATTACCACATCAGTGCAGTTTGATTTCTGCTCTATTATCAACTGTGGGACTGGTCGACAAGCCCAGTGGACCGGATCTGACAAATACGTGTGTATGAGGGGAAGTGACTGCGACAACTGGCAATGGGTTTTTGCTAACACTGGAACTGAGGACTGGGGTTATCAACCTTTTGAGGCCCAAAAATACGGTTTGAAAAATCGGTTTTCTATCATAAAAGGACATGCCTCTCATTGTATGTGCTGACAACCATTGTAACTCAGGTATTTATGTATTAGGGGTATATGTATCTGGAACAGACCCTTTAGGGAGATTTCTAATTAAGATTGACAATCCTGTTACTAACACCCCTCATTCTCTGGCACACACACCCATCTCCCCAACTTTTGGTTCAGATTTTTTTCTCCTGTTATGAATATTTCCACCCTTTCATCCACTTTTTCAATAGAAACTGGTTATGGAGATTAGAATAGATGGTTGCAGTGGGTTCTCTATTCAGCTAAGCAAGTTAATCGTTCTCATTGTTATGCGTGCGCTGCAGCCCGTCCCCATTTAGCTACAGTCCCTTTCCCATTATCTAACATTTCTGACCCCGTGGGGTTGCCCTGCCTTCTGTATTTATTCACTACTTCCAAGAAACCCCTCTCTAGTTCAAAGTGTTCTAATCTATCTATTCTTTTTTCCCCCACCCGTCACATGGATACCCCTATGTTTCAAACTCACGAAGGAAATTATACATGTTTCAAATCTTATGGAACGACATGGGTAGGAGAATTACCATTTTCTTTCTGTTCTCAAACTTTTCAGGTTAACTTTTCTCTGAACACCGTTCTGTCTTCCTTTCTTCTCTCCCAAACCACTCCTAGATCAGATATTTGGTGGATGTGCCGTAGGTCCAAATTATTTGCCACCTTTCCCCCTAATTGGTCTGGTACCTGTGCTCCAATCCAATTAGTTATGCCTTTTAGACTTCTATGCCTTTTAGACTTATATCCTTACCTCCCTCTCCTTACATGGCCCTGGAGTATACATAGATGCTATTGGAGTCCCTAGGGGTGTCCCAGACAGATTTAAAGCTAGGGATCAAGTCGCAGCCGGTTTTGAATCTATCATACCCCAAATTACTATTAATAAGAATGTAGACTGGATTAATTACCTTTATTATAACCAACAACGTTTCCTTAACTTCACCAAAGATGCTATTGAAGGCATACATGAACAGCTTGATCGTACTTCTCTGATGACTTGGCAAAATCGTCTAGCCCTGGACATGTTACTTGCCGAAAAGGGAGGTGTTTGTGCTATGTTTGGTGATGCTTGTTGTACATATATTCCAAATAATACCGCGCCAGATGGATCAATAACTCGTGCATTGGCAGGCCTTACTGCTCTCTCTAAAAGAACTTTCCACTAATTCTGCCATTATAAATCCCAGGGATCAGTGGTTTGCATCCTCCTTCGGATCCTGGGGACAATGGATAAGATCTGTTTTCATTTCTTTGGTTGTGACATTTTGTCTCCTCCTCCTGGTTGGTTGTTGTATTATCCCTTTGTTTCGCTATATAATATCTAAGTACTTTACCGCCTCTATGGAAAAGGCATATGTGCTACATGATGAGCGCATGTCTCGTGTAGCTTCTTCCATTTTCTCTCCCCCTTCCCCTTCATCAACCATTTCAAGATAGAATTATATAGGCCCACATCATTTTTTGTTCAAAAAGGGAGGAGTGTGGAAACATAAAAAGATGTAATTGAACAAAATGTATGTGTGTATAGAAAATAGGACAGAGTGATGAAACTTGTTTGTGTTTTGCGTACGTGACAAGAAGCATGTATACTTTCTGGAAGTTTCTTTTCATGATGTGTGTGACAAGAAAATATACCTTTAGGGTAATGACTTTACAAAATTGGAAAAGTACAATGAGTCAGGATGTTATTTTTTGCTTACGTGGTCAACGATCAGGAGATTAGAAAGGTATAAAAGAACAAGGACATCTGCGCTCGAGGCAGATGAAGTGCGGTGTCCTAGGACTGTGTTTCTCTGACATTTTACCCTTGCCTGGTATGTATTAATAAAGGTTTTGACTAATTTTAATTTTCTTCTCTGTCTTCAGTCACAAAAATCGTCCACAGTGTCCTTCCAGATGGACTGGAATTGGAGAAGGACAAGCAAACGGTGATTGCATTCACTACACTCTTGGCACGCAGACTTATTTTGTTAAATTGGAAGAATCCTAATTCTCCTCTTATAAGTCAGTGGGAAACCGATGTTTTATATTATTTGAAATTGGAAAAAATCAAATTTTCAGTTAGAGGATCTGTACAAAATTTTTTCAAAACATGGCAGGATTTAATCAATATTATTTTAGAATAAGAGAAATAACTATTATTGCATTTAACTCCCTTCTCCATCTCTTATTTATATAGATATTTACTTCTCCCCTTCTTTTGTCTAATGTTGCCTTATTAAAAAGCCTAAAGAAATTTTCCTTTAGCTAAGCTCTCCTTCTCAGGGGTGGGGTTTGATTTGTTTTCAAATTTGTTGGGTTATAAATTGATCTGTTTGTATGGAATGATTACAATGAAAATTAATAAAATAAAAATATAAATAAATAAATAAATAAATAAATAAATACAGTTGTGTGACTTTAATTACCTATTATTTATCAAGTACCTCTTTTATTTTTTTTATTTTTCCCTTTCTGGGATGATTGAGTTCACTGGGAAAGAGAACTTCTATATGACTACTATCACAGTACATCGATAAGGAGGGTTCAACTAACTAGCGTGATTAATTCCCTGTATACAGTATCTCCCTAATAAGGTCTTAAGATCTACACATTCATTTATTCAATTTCTAACCTGCTTGTCCACTTCAGGCAAGTGTATATCTACAGATCGGAGCCTCTATTCTGGAGCTCGAAGTAGGTGGAGGTGACTCCAATGGACACAAATAGAGTCTAGCTATAAATCTTCAGAGCTCTTTACAATATGGTTAAGATTTGGATTGTGGGAGGGTTATCTGACTCAAATAAAGCCAGGTACTGTCAAGTAAATTAGCTCCACCTACTTGGACCTCCAGGGTGGAGCTACTGGGCTTCTAAGACAAAAAATTGTTGAAAAACTGAAACCATTTCTGGAAGAGGTGCCAGTTCTTCAAACATCACGCTCACATACACACTCATACTCTTTCAGGCCAGACCAATTCAGTATAACCAGCTACACAAATCAGCATGTCATTGGGAGACAGAAGGAAAACCAGAGACGCTGGAAGAAAATCCACAAAAAATTGGGGAGATAGTGCAGGCGTCACACTAACAGTTTCCAGTGAGTGAGATTTGACCATTACCAACATACTGTATACTCTCTGGTAAAGTAATATACTGTACAATAAATGTGATAATAACACAAATAAAAAATTGCAACAAATATATAGTTAGACATTATCTTCGATTTTAGAAAATGCTGATTCCCGTTTGTATTCATAGTTTTTTCTTGATTCGAAAATAACTTCCAGGATACATTGGATAATAGGACTTGATTAAGTTAGTATTTTCATGAGACACACAATTTTCTTATTGTCTCATCATTAATTTCCTTAGTAATGTATGTTTTAGTTTACTGTAAATATCATAATAACTACCAGGAAAACTTGGTATCTGAAAATATTGTAACCAAGACAATGTCCACCCACCATTTTTATTGCATGCAGTCATGGCGCCATGGAAAGAAATAACCATCAACATACTAATATAAAAGGAATTTTAGAAAAACTATTGTCATCACCAGGAATATTTAACAGAGGACAACAGGAATAAAAGAAGAACTGGGGCCTTTAATTTTTTATATTTTCTTATTTCTATGGTTTTCACAATTCAACATATGTATCTTAATACTAACATGTGATGAAAAAAACTTACCTGCTTGTAATTAGCTTGCAAAGTGGTGGCTTGCATACAGGATTTTTGGTTGGTTTGGTAGTCACTGGTGTAGTGTGAGACTCGGTGAATGAAGAGACAGGCAAAGTTGTTGAAACCAAAGATGAAGAACCTGTATAATAAAAAAACAAACATGCTTGTTAATGACATGTTTGATGGGATTGTTTATCTCATATTAAGTCTTATGAAAGGTATACCTATTGAAGATGTAGAAGGAATGGAAGAAAGCAAGCTGATTGAGACTGAGCTTGATAAAAGGGTAGAGGGACCAGACGAGGGCAAAGATGTCATGAATGAACTTGATGGAGGAGTAGGTTGGGAGGTTGGCTGAAGTGCTGGAATACACCCTATCTGATTAGGAGTTGTCCAGTGTTCAGCCATGTCAACACAAGAGGATTCAATTTTACCATTTGCTAGACGGCAATCATCATTTTGAAGATTAGTGCAAGTACCTGTAAAAATAAAAACAGAATGGAGTTGAGCTGCTAAAGGTATACTGATATTCATTCTACGCTCTCTGAATATAGCCCTGGCCAGGAGCTGATGTAGAGCATTAATATGAAAATCTGGGCAGCAACTGTTACCTAAAACTCCTAATACAGTATTACAGTATGTATATTATATACAGCAGATATTGTGTATATTATATATACAGTATGTTTTATGTGTGTATACTATATATAAAGTGGACCCAAACATTTGAGGAATTGTTAATAAAGAACTTTATTATAAAACTTTCTTTTAGTCACTATGAAAATCCTCCAATTCAGATACACTAATACACCAGTACAGTAGTCCCAGCGCTTCTTCCAATCCCAGTGTTTTGTTTTCTTGAATTTCTAACACAGTAGCAAATTGTCTTCCCTTCAGTTTCAATTTTAATTTCGGGAACAAAAAATAATGAAGTACGAGATTAAAGCGGGAATTTTGAGTTTAAAGTCGACATTTCAAGATTACAGTAATCTAAACACTGACCTCTTTTTTAAGATGGTGGGCTGTGACTCGCCTTTTCACATCAACTTTGATACATGACCATTTCTTTTTTTATTTCGGGCACTGTACAACTTTCTGAACCACCACGCTGTACCACTCCATCAATTTCCTTTAGTTGCTTATATCTATCCATCCATTATCCAACCCACTATATCCTACTACACTGCTTAAACCACCAAATAGTACATTTTTCCTTGCCTACACTTCACTGAGCAGGACCTCCTTATCACATTTGCTGAAATTCTTCTTTCTTACATGTGTTTTTGCCATTGTCTTTTAACAAAACACTGAATGGAAGGGGCTATTTATATGGATTTACATATTCAAATAGGCATAATTCTGGATGGAGTCGAGGTGGGGCTGTTGTGTGTTAAATTTCACGTTGATTGGGATTTATGGGGAAAGTCCATAGAACTTTGCTTACAAACAGTTTTATACATCTGATTTTTTTGGGCATATGCATATTTCTAGTTTTGCCCGTACGCCATATTTTAATATGAATTCTACACAAGGCATTGTACATGAGGCCCCTAGTCTTAAAATTAGATAAATCCACCTCAGGTAACAACAAACACCAGATTTTACTTAATATTAATTATTACACTAGTTAATAGATAGAACATAGTAAGGGCCATAAGTGAGAAAGTGGAGTGAGACTGAGTAGCATGCCATACACTAACCATTGGCATCAACAACAATAAGAAACAGCTTTCTGTGTAACTTTATTTGTATCTAATATATTTAAGGAATTTTGCCGAACTACTCCTCACAAGACTGCTGATATTTGATGACATTTGTTCTACAACCTGGTTATTATCTGGCAAACACGATCACTGCATTCGTAAGCACCATTTCATATTTGTTATTCAGTTTTGAAGGCTACATTTCCCTTTAGTTTTACTCCATCACACATTTTAAATAAGCTCAAAGAAGAGATAGCATTACAGAGAGAATGTTGGTGGGATATTTAAGTATTGTTTTGTATTCTCAGGAAACAATTATTCAAGGGTCCATGTATTTCCCAATCAGTCAGAGAGCCCAGATTTAAAAAATTATTTCACTTACCACACAGCCCTTGGGTATTATTGAAGAAACGCTTATATGGCAGTGTGATCACTGCAATCATTCTGTCATAGGCAATGTGAATGTTGATATCAAGTATTGTAACGTGAATGCTGATGCCAGTGCTGTAGATTTTGAAGCCATTTTTGACAATGTTTCGAGAAACAAGATTACCATTGAAGTAAACCTGTTCGAAAGAAGTAAACATCAATGTGAGTAATACTGTAAAAGGAGGAAGATGTTATCTGACCTTTCGATCTTTTGTTCACAGATATCACACTATACATTCTGCAAAGTATCACCGCTTTGATTATACCTTGCTAATTAAAGACAATGAACTTTTAGGAGCTTTATCTAGTGCAGCAAGTAAACACAACATATCATCCCAAAACTGCATGATCTAGGACTAATCTGAAATCTAATGGATAATGCTGTTAAGATCAAAGAAGAGTTAAGTACAACTGCTTGTTATATTATATTATATGCATCTGTTGAGTTATTAGTTCATTTATTGCTAATCACTGCACTCTGCAGGCACTTACCTACTGCCCCCCCATATTTATCTCCACTCTGTGCCACTGTATTGTTCTGAGAGGATTTTGTGTGCTGAGTATATCTGGGTGTGCACATGATTGGGCTCTGTGATAAGCTGGTGCCCACTTAAGGGTTGTTTTTCTGTGGTCATAGGCTCTGGCCATCCATGACTCTGGTTTGGATTAAGCAGGTTTAAACATGTTGTTTTATTGTGGTTTGTACTATGGTGATAAGAAATTCTAGTTTTTTTTTGCCAATTTGTACGGCTGCTTGCAAACTACTGTATATGTTTTATTTAAATGACATGAAATGGCACTTGTACTGACCCTAAAATTAAATAGAATAGATTATCCAAATACAGTACTCTACAGCGTCATTGTATATTACTTAGTAACCTTTAAACGTGCAACTGAACACAGTTTTAAAATTTACATTTAAGGTAAAAATAGCTTTTTAATACAGTATAGTATAATGCTCAAATATTAAAATTCAGGTTTGAATAATAAGCAGTATTCCTACATGTCATTCACTTGACATATGCATCATCAGCATTTGTGTTTGTGACACTCTGTAGACTATCATGTGCCATTATATGTCAAGTGTGAATAATCTGAGATGAAGCTAACATTTTTTTCCAGTTATACTTTTGATTTCACTTTGGGTAATTCACAATGGTAATTTAGTGATCCTAATGTTAACTAATTTTAAACAGTGACACAAGGATTTTCATTCATGTCTCACCAAGTTCTTCTTTTCATCTGCAGTGAGGAACAATTTGTTGCCTTGATAGAAGATCCAAAGGGACCGTGTGCAGGAGTCCTGGTTCTTTTTAAAGCAATCACCATCATCCACATTGATAAGGAAATGGTCATTCTTTGTGATTTCTTCCACCAGAACACGGGTGCAGTTGCTACTGTACTGGTAACAGGTGCCATCAAAGGTCATGTGATGCTGGTATCCCCAGGTAGTACATACACCTAGTTCGTGAGACAATGGCAGTTAGGAAATCATTGCGTTAAACCTCTTAAACTCTAACTGCAACATACTCATAATGACCACATTGTTACAATTTTAATCTGAAATCATACATAAGGTGTTTCATTAATCGCCACCAAAAAACATAGCAATTATTCTGTACAAGGACCAGTAGATTTCAACCAATGCATTGAACCCTTGCTCTGACAAAGCAAATGCAAGCTATGGGCAGAAAACTGGAAAACTATCACATCACTTATCTGAATTTTCGTGTGCTCTCGCATATTACTTTACAAAGCAACAGAAAATATCTACAAGTGACACGGTAGTACTTAGAGTAGATTCTCCTAATCAAAACAAGCCCAAGCAAGTTATTGTACAATGTATCGATCATGAGGTATCATCCAAAGGAAAGGAGGTGGGTAACCATGACTGGCACCTACCATCTCATGTTTCTAGGGTGGGGGGGGGGAACTCTGGCTCAGTGGGTCATACCATTGCAAACTTTTGATAGCTGAGACTGTGACATTTCCAGTGAAACATAACATGGCCAGATGAGCATATTGGAGTCCTGTCACACCATCTTGCATCTGAATTTTCGTGTGTTCTCGTATATTACTTCACAAAACAATATCAAATATATACATGTGATATTAGTCTTTACAACAGATCCTCCTGATCAAAACAAGCCAAGTGCATATTTGTACAATGTTTCGATCGTATTGATAGCTGGCAGCTACTACCTTGCGTTTCTGGGTGGGTAGCTCTGGCTCAGTGGGTCATCTGATTGTAAGCTTCATACCAGATAGATCTATCTATCTATCTATCTATCTATCTATCTATCTATCTATCTATCTATCTATCTATCTATCTATCTATCTATCTATCTATCTATCTATCTATCTATCTATCTATCTATCTATCTATCAACATGAAACTTTAGACAGGTACAGATGACATTTCTAAGAACACCTCAGAGGTGAAAAAATTGCTCTGGCTTTACTTGTACATGAGATACACTGAATCACTGAAACTTAGTATAGCAGCAGCTTGTAAGTAAAGAAATGTTTAAATTTAACACAAACACATATTCTATCACAGTTGAGAAGTTATCTGTCAGGTTTTAGTGAGAAATTGACTGTCCATCTTTTACTTTTTGAATAAATAAGGCTTTATTTTGGTGTTCTCTCCTCTGGCAGAAATTGCTGAAAAATGCCCTCAGGATGTAAGAGGAATATGATTTACAGACACAGAAGAGTGTTATTGCATTATTTCATGCATAAATTGGAAATTCCTAATCATCAAGTTTTATATGAGAAAAATATGATGGTAGATGCTAAAATTACCTGATCTTGAATCCATTTGTTTGATTTTGAACTCAGATAATTGATAATGTGATGTGGAAGTAAGCTATTCAAAAGACTGCTTACTTGGTCTCAGGGTAATGATTCGGAAATTAGAGAGAAGAGTGACAAATAGACATGCATACCACCAAATAAAAAGGAAATATACTTATTTTGCACATTTTAGAGTCTTTTTCTGTCATTTTTGAATGCAATGGGCAAAGCAGAGGTGTCAAACTCAAGGCCTTTCCAGCTCGGACTGATCCTTGGACCTTTTTAAACTGTCCTGCTTCATTTTAGATATGGTTTGCAAGGGCCGTTAGTTTTCTCAAAGACCCCCTTTATCATGCTTTTCATTTAAAGATTGTATCAAGAGATAATTTACATGTATACCGGTATTAAAATGTGTCCTCTGTGTTCAATAACATTTCAGATACTAACCTGTAGTTAGAATGAAAACTAAATGCTCAAAATGATCCAATTAGAAACAATAAAGAAAAACAAAAAGAAGATGACATACCACACTACCATAAATAGCTTTAGTATTTTAGCATGTTAGCAAGCACGTGACAGTCTCATAAAGGAGATGGTATATTGACTTCACATATGCCACTGCTGACATATCGTTCACTTTTTAAAGTGGCACAAGTGTCAAGGCTGGCCACCCTTCTATTGTTAACTTGACATAATTGTTGTATGTGGATAAAAAAACGCATTTGGATTAACACTTGTCTTAAATGTAATTTCTATTCATGTCTGATCAACTCAGTCATCAATATGTTTACACAAAGCATCATCTGATTGAGACGCAGGCTAATGCAGGTGTAAAGGGATGTATTTTGTTTTATCTACAAATTCACACATATCCAGACAGGCACTCTCACTTGATTTTTTGTTCTGATAAACAGGGAAAATCATTTCCAGAGACAAAAGGTAAGATTATGATGAGCAGAGAGGCATCTGTGTATCATTTGTAAAGAAAATCTGCCAATAGTTGTTCATTAGTTTATATGTTAGGGTAAGTCACTGGCCAAATGCTGTAAATCCTTATTGATTTCCATTATCATAAAACTTTGAAATTATGAAAATGATAAAAAAGGACCATTAACAGTTTTTTTTATTTAATTTTGTCCACTTATGGTAATTGTTCTCAAATAAATCTTTGTTATATTTTACCAAATTAGAAAATGTATGTATGGCATAAGATTCGGGTGTATTTTGTAATTGGGTTAACCAAGGTCAGAACATTTTAAATTTTTAATTTACTTCATCAACAAAAATTTATTTCTTAAATATTTTGTCAAAGTGGTACACATGACATGTGACTGGTATTTGCTCAGATAGCCAACAGGAGCGGCTGTCAGACATGTAAAAGAGGAAAATGCTGCATACAAAAATAATATACAAGTTGATGTGACCTCTGTCAGCCTAAACTGTAACAGAAGTTATACACAATGTGTCTCTGTTGTTCTGAGGATAGATGACATGCAAAAGAGAGTTATTTGGGGCAGGATGGATTTAATTATTATATTGGTTAATTATTAACTTATTTACATGAGGCCATGAACCTTATCTGGGAAAGTGGTTAAGAAGATAAAAATGTGATATGGGCATGAGATATTGACTTAAAAAAACTAAGAAGAATAAGAAGATGAATAAATACTTTTTACTGGAGATTTGTTTTAGTAACATAGTGCATGTGTTATGGTGGGCCAGGCCCCCTCACTACGCCATTAAATCTGCCAGTGGTGGCTGTTGCTGTTACCTTGCTCATCCAGCATCTTAGATTTGAATTGCACACCCAATCACTGTCTATTAGTCACCATGGAGGTGTGAAGGTTTTTTTTCCCTTGGGTTAATTCCCAAAGAAGTGCAGGTTAAGAAATTCTAAATTGGCTCTTGTGTGTAGAATATCTGAGTGGGACATACAATGGATCAATGTCTTATACAGGAATGATTCTAATGTTGCACCCCCTGCAGTCAGTATAGAACTCTAGCTCTCTGTGATCTCAAGGAGGATGAAGAAGGTTTGTGGAATGTTGTTATGTAGGGCCATGGTGGACCTTGGTTATTCTTGAACCAAATTCAACTCAGAAGCCACCCTTACAAAGTGAATCCATTGTTTGCACAACTTGTCCTTTTGTGGAGTTTGTACATTCTTCCCATGTCCACACAGAAATCTTATGAGTTTGACTAGTTTTCCTGCTACATCCTTCACAACTCAAAGACATGTGAGTTGCTATAATTGGCACCAGGGAAATGAAATAAGTGTGTCTGAGTGTGTTCCTTGGAGTTATGTTTAATTGACAGCATAGCTGCCCAATGTTGCTGAGACAGACCCTCTTCTTTTTTGACCCTGTATATACAGGTTAAAATAATGGATGGATTAAATGTAAGAGACAGAGTACCTGAAATAGGGAGCCATGTTTCCAAGAGTTTCATTGTATTTTCTTCTGTGATAACACCTTTAAATGTATTATACAAACCTTAAAGCCCCTGTTCTAAACTAATACCAAAATATAATTTACTTTGAACAATGGAATGAATAAGCAGATGATACAACTAATGTGTTATTTAGAACCTTTTACTAATCGACTCACTATTTCTATCATTTACTTACATTCACATTCATATCTGTAGCAACATCCAGATGAGTCATAGATCTTGCGAGCAGGTCGCCCATTGACACACGTTAGAGGCTGGACTGGCTTGCACTGAACTGGAGTAACCTGAATTTGGTCATGGCCTTTGCATGTGGCTTTTGTGCATTTGTCCAACATCCATGTCTCGTTAATCTGTTAGACAAATGTAACATCAAATTAAAATATTGCAAAATGGATAAATACCAGCAGGTATATTCTAAAAACAAATTCTTTGACCTCTCATTTGTGAAATGTGCTGCTAATCTTCTAACCAGATATTTATTTCCCATACTTTAAACTAACACAGGTTATGACCATTTCTGTGTTTACTGGTAACACTACCAGTATACAGTTACAAGTATATGGTGAACATGACCCATTTAGAAAAAAGTCAGAAAGAGTTAAAAGAGTAATAATACTAAGAGAAATGCATTACATAGTATTTTGGGGAGCCATTTATAAAATAATATCTTCAGAATTCACTAATAAGCAAACATACAATAAACAAATATGGAAGTACAAATCTTAAGATTTCGAAATGTTATAATGGGGAATTATATTCAGCATATAAATAAATTATTTTTTCTTATTACCATCTATAAACATAAATGTTTAAACAATTGTTTATCTAATTTCAAATTGCAAGAAAGTTGATTAAGTCCGTCTTTGCTGCCCCCCAAAGTTTCATTGATTAGAAGAGCATTATCTGTGCCAGTGTATGACTTAATTGCGTTCCTTCTTTTTTTTTTCGTTTGTTTGAAACTAGAAACAATGCTGACAAGAACAAAGCTGTACTCTGTGAGGGGTGTCATTGGTGAGTAAGGGAGTACAGAGCAGACAAAAAAGATGAGGCTTTCAAGGGCATGATCTCTCTGTCCCTCTCCACCATTTTCCATCCTTAGAAGTTCACCTGTCTCTAGGCATCCACATTCAGACTGGCCATGCTCCCTGCCCTATGCAAATGATGAGCTGGCTAAGAAGAGAACAGACCAGATGGTAACCTGAACAAAGCAGGCCAGAGCTGAGGTGACCAGAGAGAATTGAGTGTAACTACACGTTTAGGTGCCACCTGAAACTACACATCTAGTACTATCAGGTTGTATGGTTTGTAATTCCACATTCTAGTTGTTTTTGGTTTATGGCAATAGTTAAAATATTTGATTAAGCTTATTATCTATAATAAATGAATGTCAATTTGTCAAAGTCAATGTTAATTTATTTATATAGCACATTTAAAACAACATAGGAATGCTGTGGCCAAAGTGCTTTACAATAAAAGAAGAAAAAAACATACAATTAGCATAAATAACATAAATAGAAATAAAATAAATGAACATAAATAAAATAAATAATAAATAGAAGTAAGATTACATAATCACAATGAGGAAACCATCAGTATTACTGAAGGTCACGGAAAGCAAGTGAATAGTCTTTAGTCTTGTTTTGAACAGTTCAATTGTAGACGACTCCTTTATGTGATGAGGTAAAGAGTTCCACAGGTGAGGTGCAGCAACTGCAAAAGCCCTGTCCCCCTTAGTTTTACACTTGGTACGATGGACAACAAGAGACAACTGACCAGAAGATCTAAGCACTCTAGATGGCTGTTGTAAATCAAGATAAATAGACAGGAACAAGCCCATGTAAAGATTTAAAAACTAGCAAAAAGATTTTAAAATCAATTTGAAAACTGACAGGCAGCCAGTGTAAAAAAGCTAATATTGGAGAAAAAAAATCAGACTTTCTTTCCCCAACCAGAAAGCGAGCGGCAGCATTCTGGACCAACTGTAACCTGTGTATCAGGGATTTGCGAATCCCAGAATACAGCGAGTTGCAGTAATCAAGCCGAGAAAAGATAAAAGCATGAGTAGCTTTCTCAAGATCCCTAGAAGATAAAAAAGGCTTGATCTTACCTAAAAGACGAAGCTGGAAAAAGCAACTCTTGACTACAGAATTAATCTGTTTCTCAAAAGAGAGGTTACTGTCAAAGATAACATCAAGATTGCAGACTTGAGGTTTGCAAAAGACAGAGAAAGAGCCGAAAGTCCAAGACCAATTTCGACTTTTGCTGATGGACCCACTATAAGCACCTTCGTTTTATTTTGATTCAGTTCAAGAAAATTATTAGCCATCCAGGATCTTAGTTCAAAAAGACAGTTGTGCAGTTGATTCATTGCAGAGTTGCAGACGGGAATATAAACCTGTGTATCATTAGCATAGCAGTGAAAAGAAATGTTAAATTTCCTAAAAATAGCTCCAATAGGGTGAAGGTATATAGAGAATAAAATAGGACCCAAAATGGATCCATGAGGAACACCACATTTAAGAGGAGCAGTAGACGAAAAAGAGGAATTTAAAGTCACTGAAAAGTGTCTACCAGTTAGATATGACCTGAACCAGTTAAGAGCAGCCCCTTTAAGCCCAACAAGATGTTCAAGCCACAACAGCAATATCTCATGGTCAATAGTGTCAAAGGCAGTGGACAGGTCAAGGAGGACAAGGACTGCAGCACCACCTGAGTCAGTGATAATAGAGATGTCATTGAATACTTTCAGAAGGGATGTCTCAAAACCATAATAACGCCTAAAGACAGATTGGTAGATCTCAAATAAATTATTGGAGTTAAGGTGATCAACCAATTGATTATAAATAATTCTTTCTAATATTTTAGCCAGAAATGGCAATTGGGAAATTAAGCAAAAATTGTCTAAAACTCCAGGATCTAATTCTGCCTTTTTTAGACAGGGACGCACCGCAGCATGTTTGAAAAATGAGGGCACAACCCCCTCACTAATAGAACCATTGATAATGGCTAGTAAAGATGGACCCAAAACATCAATGGTGGGTGTCAATAGTACCTTTTAACTGTGAAAGTGAGACAAGATCAAAAGATTCCAAGACAATGCCATGATTAACAGTAGGAAGTTCATAGCCAGTTGGAAAAATACCACAGCAGATTGTATCAATTTTACTGACAAAGAATGAAAGAAACTGCTTATATGAAAGAACAGTACTATTTAAATAATACAGTACTATTTAAATAATAAATAAAAAATGTAAATTAATTAAAAAATAAAAAATTAATAAATAGTAACTTTCCTTTACACCTATTCTGCCAATTTGTCTAGCTGCCTGGGGTTACAGAATGTAAAAGAAAGGATGAAGTTCTAAACTACAGCAGTGGTTAGAGTATGGGGTTTGATGCATTCATTTAAGGTCTACATAATAGAGAGTATAAAGGAGAATAGGGTCACTGTGGGGCCCTAACACTGCAAAACAAATGTACTGTGTTGATGGATTTCAAAAACATCATTTCTCTCTTACCTTTCTTGGCGGGATCATGGCTGAGCAGCCAGTTTTAGCTGGAATTGTTGTTTCTACCTTTACAGATGTAGAGATGGAACCTTCTTTAGTTGTGAATGGTGTAGTCATCTTTGAGGAGGAGGAAGGTGTAGGAGTAGAACTACAATCTCGGCTTGACTTCTGTATACCACATGTTGCATTACAGAAGGCAGTGTAACACCAACCATTTTCATCTGTGGTATTGTAAATGAGCTGACCTATTTCAGAAGAATATAATCTGGTTAGTTATAAAATGGAAAATACAATTCCAAGATTTTCTCAGAAAAGTTCATTATTACTGAAATAATTCTTTGCCAGCACACTGACTCACGCACCTTCCACTCAATTCTCTCAATCAACTGGACTTGTCATTGAAGGCTGTCACGTGACATCCTCAGTAGAAGCCAAAACCACCTCATCTTGAGCCACACCAGCAATGGCTTTACTTTAAGGTCCTTCTGATTTGCCAAACACACCACTCTATCTTGGAAAGTGAGCCACATCATTCCTGTTCAGAAAATGTCTTTCTGCTGCTTCTATTTGAGATCTCACTATTTGATTTGCAATACAAGGTCATGGCCATAGGCAAAGATAAGCAAAAGGATCAAGAACATCATCCAAGGACTTAGCACCCACTTCACAATCATCACGTAATACAAGCTCTGGAGAAAGATAACTTTTAAAAGAACCTGCTAGACACTTTTACAGTTTTACCTACCCTCATACCTGAGATACTTTAACATTTCTACTTGTTGTGGCCATCTTGCAAAGTGCAAGTCACAGTTTTGTTTGGTGACAACTATAAACTTAGGTTTCACTGGGTTTGTTTCACCCTGAATGCTCAAAAAAAACAAAATTCTAGTACATGGTGGTGGTCATAGACAGATCAGGCCAAAAAGATAACAGAATCCGCAAACAGCAAAATGCAATCTTTGCTTCCTCAGACTATATATTTTTCATGTCTGAGCTGCAGCTTGATATCCTGTCCTGAAAAATTACTAGCAGAAGAGGAGACATGGTACAACCTTGGTGAAGTTCTATATCCATGGAGGCTGAGGAATGAACACACCATTTTCTTTCACTTTTTAAAAAGGGAAACTATTACCTGATAGCTTTGATATATTGCTGTTTCTACTGAGTGCTGAAAAAGTTCACTAAACAAGACCAATGTGGAGCTTCTCAATCATCACATGACCTCAAAATATAGAAATGAACCCAATACCAAGAAGTGCCTAAAGCACTGCCACCTCCAAAGAAGGTGAATATGTTTTTGATCCTACATAATAATTTGAGTCTGGTGTAATGACTATTCATGTGGTTCTTGTAATATTTGGTTGCTTTTATTATTTTGGCTGTAACATCTTCTCACAGTCATTTCCACTTAGAACTTTCCCTTATATGACCTCAGATATTTTGTTTCTGGAAATGGCTTCTAGTGCTATGCATATGTTACCATTGTTTGTTGTGTGTGTTGTCACTATGCATGTGTTACAAAAGTTGATAGTATCAATTTCATGGCATTCAGGCTTTGGAATAAATTAAACTATATTTTTGGTCATTTATGAACTAGATAGGAAAAGGATATTAGACACGTTTAAACTTAATTTTGGTTTTCTCAACTATCAATTTTTCATACCATGTTGAACTTTTGACAATCGATTTTCTTATGTTGTTTTGCTAGGTTTTGACCTCTGCTTTCTCCCAACTAATCTTGTGGCTTTTCCCTATATTCTCTTCGTTTCCTGGAACCAATCCAAGTTGTGATGTCAATTTGATCATCCTCATTCAATAAAATCTTAGTCTATCTTAATCTGATCTATTTAAAAAATCTTGAATTCAAGCCATTATTACTCCACTCTCAATAAGAAAAGCTTAGATGAATTCCTGCCCACTCTACTCAAGTCATTTCATGGCTTACAAGAACCTCACTGAGGTCATTGAAAATAATTTCTCTATCTTTTTAGGCTTTACTCAGTACATCGTCAATGACTTCAGCATCTTCCTTTTAGGCCCATCACTACCTGTCATTCAGGAAGCTATCCCACTAACATTACACATAAGACTTGTTTCTTTACCTTGGGGATCATCATTGGAATAGAAATGTTTTTAAGCAGTGTTGCTATAACAAGTACCAAACATTTTGTGATGGTTGTTCCTTCTAGGTGCCTCCACAGCCAGTGTCTCAAAGAATAGTTTCTCAAACTCTGTGTACCCGGTCTCCCCTGAAAGGCTGGAGAAGATCTTTCTGAAGGTAAAAAGAGCTGCTCCTGCTTCTGGTGGACAGATCCAGTGTCCATTGACTGACCATTTTATTCTCATTTCTATTTTCCACCAACAGTCTGACTAGCCAAGCTATCTCATCACCAAATATCTATTATCAGAATTGTACAGGTTAAATCAATGGATAGATGTAATCAGAATAAGAGAGTACCCCAAAAAGACCGCAATTTTCGCAAGAGTCGGAAATAAAATTCTGACTCTTCCATGGGTCTGTATCATTCTTAATGAGAATGGTAAAATGTTCCAGTAGGAATACAAAGTGGTGTGCTTCAAGTATAAACATTAATTCGACTTTTTCAAAGAAAGTTGAAAACTGAATAAATTTAAACCTTTCCTTTGGGTAAATGGAATTTGTGTCCAAATGTGTAAAGTCCAATTGCACTACACCCAGCCAGGACCTTGTAACTGTTCATACACTCTTTCACTTTCTTCCAGCTTAGCCCAAGTATAGAAGAGCACCACTTGTAGACTTTGTAATTTATTCCACACAAAATTCTCTTTTATTTGAATCATCATGAGAGACCATTTTTGAATTACTGTTTGTATGGCCTGTCCCCTAAGATCAATTTGTCTAGGCTAACCCTGCCAGTAACACAAAGAACCTGGCATGTAGCAATGAATGTCAGTGGGGCAAGCAATGCCTTTCACCACATCAAGGCCGCAATCCCAGAAGGAATATTCTATGGTATAACAGTAAAAACATTATATACATTTTTGGTTGAGATTTTAGTTTAGGTGTTTTTAACACAAAATGATAAAAAAAAAACTTTAAACTGTAAAATCACTCGCCTGCTGAAAATTTCAAATTGGTACTGAAATGTAAACATTTCGATTAAACAGTGACACTATTTCTATCTTTTCTCCAGTACACTGATGATTAACACTACACAACTCAGCAAAGCGTTAGTTATATGATGACTCAGAATTTCAGTCAGCAGAGCATATTGCAGGACTTTCACTCAAGAATGATGGTTATAGTGTAAGTGTTGTTAAGTAACATAAAAGATTGATTATTAATGATATCCCATATATTGCTCACCTTAATAGAAATATTAGTCTGCATTTTTCATTCATTTTTTTGACAGTTTAAATTAATTTATTAAAAAATATATACCTGCTTGGAATTTCTGTCCATTGACGCTGCAAACACAGTGAGTTGTGGAAATACTTGGGCTACTGGAGGAGAGTTTAACTGGAGTAGTTGAAAGTCCTGGTATTGACGGTCTGTGAGTTGTAGACTCAGGTGATGTGGAGAGTCTATGAGTAGTTGATCCTTCTTGAGTGGAGAATCTTCCTGACGTAAACGGCGTATGAGCAGTTGATCCTTGAAGTATGGTCATCTGTTGACTTGTTGTTCTTTCTGTAGTTGATAACCTGTGCATTGTTGATTTCATTGAGGCAGATACAGGACTGGAAACATGTCCTGAAGTAGAAGTCACTGGTGTGGAGATCCTGGATGAAGAGCTAGATATAGATGTGGAAGAGGTAATCTGAGACTGATGCCCTGATGTGGGTATTTGACTTGAGGTTTTGGTGGTCTGAACTAGAGTAGATTTCCGAGAGGTGGTTCTCTGTGAACTGGCAGTGGTATTTTCTGTTCTTATAGATGCTGGAATTGTCGAATAAGGAGTAGCTGTAGTCTGTGTACATGAGGTACAGCATTGGAAACTCACCTCATAATTATAGCACATATTCTGTGGCTGATTTTTATTAATACATCTGAGGCCAAAGGTGTAGTTACAGGATACTTTTTGATTCAAGCTAGAAAGCTTTGCTTGGGGGAAGTCAACAGCTCTGCATTTGATTTGCTTTGGGTTAATACAGACTCTGAGTCCAGCTTTTTGTATGTTCTCTATGGTTTCAAATTCTCCTCCGGATGTATTTGATGGCTTACTGACATCATACCACTGGGACCAAGCACATTTTGGTTTACACAGGGTGGTTCTAGGTGTAGTAGTACTGAATGTTCTTGATGATGAATGAGTGATGTCAGTGGAGGTGGTTGTCTTAAAGGTGGATTTTGTGGTCTTTGTAGCAGGGGTTGAGGACATTTGAGAGACTGATTTGCTGGTTGTTTTCTGTGATGTGCTCTTGGATGTAGGTCTTGTTGTTCCTCCTGAAGAGGATATTTTTTCTATAGTTGTCAGGAGTGTTGTCTTTGTTACTAGGCCGGTGGACATAAGAGTAGTCTTTGTTGTTGTAGTGTTTGATGTGCTCTTTGAGATGGATCCTGTGGACACTGAATGGGTTGTGTTTCCGGTTGATTTTAGTGGTGTAGTTTTAGATACCGGCAATGTTGATTTTGTATCAGTTATCTTCTGTGATGTTGTCTTAGACAACATCCCTGTAGATAATGAAGTTGTCTTTTCAGTTTTCTGCAGTGTGGTCTTGGTGGCAGGCACTGTAGGCATTGTTTTTGCTGTAGTTTTCTGGCTTGCTGTCTGAGAAACAGTTCCTGTGGTGTTTGAATTGGTACTCATCACTGTGATCCTCTGTGATGTTGTCTTGGGGACTGGCTCTGTGAATAATGATGAGGCAGCAGACTTCCCAGTAGTCTTCCATGATGTGGTTTTTGAAACAGGTTCTGTTGACTTTGTAGAGGTCAGCTTATCACTTGTCTTTTGCATTGTTGTCTTTGAGACCACCCCAGTAGAAAATGAAGTAGTTTTTTCTGTTTTTTGTGATGTGGTCTTATACGTCGTTTCTGTGGGTACTGGTGAAACTGTCCTTTCTGTAGATTTCAGAGATGTGGTGCCAGTGACCGAACCTGTTAGTTTTGGAGATGTAGTTTTTTCTGTCATGCTGTGTGATGTGGTTGTGGAAACTGGGCCTATGGACAGTGAAATTGCTGTCTTTTCAGAAGTCTTCCATGATGTGGTCTTAGAAACATATTCTGTTATCTTTGAAGAGGTAGTCTTTTCAGAGCCTAAGTCTGTGGACAAGGATGTTGTTTTTTCAGTTGACCTGAGAAATGTGGTTTTTGAGACCAGATCAGTGGGCAGAGGGGAAGTAGTTTTTTCAGTTGTCATCTGTGATGTAGTTTTGGAAACTGACCCAGAGAACAATGAAGAAGTACTCTTTCCTGTTGCTGTCTGTGATGTGGTTTTGGAGACTGGCACTGTGGACAATGAAGAAATAGGCTTTTCAGTAGTCTTCCAAGATGTGGTCTTAGAAACATCTCCTGTTGGCTTTGGAGAGGAAGTTGCTTCAGTTACTTTCTGTGAAGTCTTAGTGATTAATTCTGTGGATGACAAAGTATTAATTTTAGAAACAGGTCTTGTGGTGATAAGGTAAGTTGTTTTCTCAGTCATCTTCTGCGAAGTTGTTTTCTCAGTTGTCTTCTGTGATGTGCTCTTAGAGACTTGGCCTGTGGACTTGTCTAACATTTGTGTTGTTACTGTTGTTTGCTGTGTTGTGCTTTTAGAAAGAGGTCTTGTGGGCACTTGAGAGGATGAGCTTTCACTCAGCTGTGATGTGCTGTATGAAACATGCTCTGTTGAAATGACTGGGGTAATTGCAGATATTATTGTAGTAAGTTCAGGTTTAGTGCTAAGACCTTGCGATTTTGTCAAAGGTGAGGATTCTGTTGAAGTGTCAGATATTAAAGGCAGAGTAACAATACTTTTATCAGTAACTGTAAAAGGAGTTGGAGAATCACTTGGGATTATCAAAGTTGGAAGAGTTTCTGTTAGTTCTTTAACATATTCTGAGGTTGGCTGTGATCTTGTTGTTTTCTTGGTTGTTGACTTGACTGTTCCAGTGCCTGATGTAATGATGTTTGTTCCTAAGGCTGTGGACATTACAGTAGACAACCTTAGAGTGGTGCTTGATGCTGAAGATATTCCAATGCTAATAGATGTATTAGACGTTGTTGGTACAATTGATGTTGTAAAGCTTCTGTGTGTTTTTTCATTGGTTGTGCTAAAAGGAACAACTGTTGATTTTGAACTAGGAGTAACATTAGAAGTTCTTATTTCCTCAAGAGTGCTTGATACAGTTGAGCTTAAAGGGTATCCACTTGGATTCGATACTTCATTTCCAGATGGAGTTGATGGTAACAGAGTGGTATTTCCTGCTTGCATGACTGTTGTTTCACAGTAATAAATGCCACAACAGAGAACCCTGATCTGGTAATTGTAGCATAACGGGAATTCTCCATCTTGATCTTCATTCTTACATTGTAATCCCACTGACACGTTACACTGAACTATTTGATTGACTTCCTGTAATGTCTTATTAGGAAATTTTTCTGCTCTGCACTCAATTTTAGCTGGATTAGCACAAATATTTCCACCTTTTTGTTGAATATTCTGATAAGTTTCAAAGTCACCATCATTTTTAACAAGGCTGGGGAAATGTGTGTCATACCAATCAGACCACTGGCACTGACGCCTGCAAGTAGTTGGTGAGCTAGTGACCTCAGCAGTAGGAAGAGAGGTGGAGATGAATGCAATACTAGTTGTTTCATGCTGAGTTGTTGGATTATTAGTAGTTGATAAAATATTGGTTGATTGAGGGACTGTTGTTTGTTTACTTGTATAGAGTGGCATTGTTTCCTTACTTGATGTTAATTTAGATGACATTCCAGGTGTTGTCTGCTCACTTGAATATTCAGTTGACGTGTGTTTAGTTGAAATTTCAGGTGTTGTCTGCTCACTTGATGCTAATTTAGTTGTTATTCTAGGTGTCGTTTGCTCCCGTGATACTCCTGGTGTTGTCTGCTCACTGGAATATTCAGATGACGTGTGTTTAGTTGAACTTCGAGGTATGGTCTGCTCACTTGTGTTTTCAGCTGATGTGTGTTTAGTTGAAATTCCTGGTCTTGTCTGCTCACTTGATGCTAATTTAGTTGTTATTCTAGGTGTTGTTGGCTCCCTTGATACTCCTGGTGTTGTCTGCCCACTTGAGTATTCAGATGACGTGTGTTTAGTTGAAACTCCAGGTGTTGTCTGCTGACTTGAATATTCAGATAACATGTGTTTAGTTGAACTTCCAGGTGTGGTCTGCTCACTTGATGCTAATTTAGTTGTTATTCTAGGTGTTGTTTGCTCCCTTGATACTCCTGGTGTGGTCTGCTCACTTGAATATTCAGATGACGTGTGTTTAGTTGAAATTCCTGGTGTGGTCTGCTCACTTGAAGCAAATTTAGTTGTTATTCTAGGTGTTGTTTGTTCCCTTGATACTCCTGGTGTTGTCTGCCCACTTGAGTATTCAGATGACGTGTGTTTAGTTGAACTTCCAGGTGTGGTCTCCTCACTTGTGTTTTCAGCTGATGTGTGTTTAGTTGAAATTCCTGGTGTTGTCTGCCCACTTGAGTATTCAGCTGATGTGTGTTTAGTTGAAATTCCTGGTGTGGTCTGCTCACTTGATGCAAATTTAGTTGTTATTCTAGGTGTTGTTTGTTCCCTTGATACTCCTGGTGTTGTCTGCCAACTTGAGTATTCAGATGACGTGTGTTTAGTTGAACTTCCGGGTGTGCTTTTCTCACTTGAATATTCAGATGACGTGTGTTTAGTTGAACTTCCAGGTGTGGTCTGCTCACTTGAATATTCAGATGACGTGTGTTTAGTTGAACTTCCAGGTGTGGTCTGCTCACTTGAATATTCAGGTGATATGTGTTTAGTTGAACCTCCAGGTGTGGTCTGCTCACTTGAATATTCAGATGACGTGTGTTTAGTTGAACTTCCAGGTGTGGTCTGCTCACTTGAATGTTCAGATGACGTGTGTTTAGTTGAACTTCCAGGTGTGGTCTGCTCACTTGATGCTAATTTAGTTGTTATTCTAGGTGTTGTTTGCTCCCTTGATACTCCTGGTGTGGTCTGCTCACTTGAATATTCAGATGACGTGTGTTTAGTTGAAATTCCTGGTGTGGTCTGCTCACTTGATGCAAATTTAGTTGTTATTCTAGGTGTTGTTTGTTCCCTTGATACTCCTGGTGTTGTCTGCCCACTTGAGTATTCAGATGACGTGTGTTTAGTTGAACTTCCAGGTGTGGTCTGCTCACTTGTGTTTTCAGCTGATGTGTGTTTAGTTGAAATTCCTGGTGTTGTCTGCTCACTTGATGCTAATTTAGTTGTTATTCTAGGTGTTGTTTGTTCCCTTGATACTCCTGGTGTTGTCTGCCCACTTGAGTATTCAGATGGCGTGTGTTTAGTTGAACTTCCGGGTGTGGTCTGCTCACTTGAATATTCAGATGACGTGTGTTTAGTAGATATTCCTGGTGTTGTCTGCTCACTTGAGTATTCAGCTGATGTGTGTTTAGTTGAACTTCCAGGTGTGGTCTGCTCACTTGAATATTCAGATGATGTGTGTTTAGTTGAACTTCCAGGTGTGGTCTGCTCACTTGAATATTCAGATGATGTGTGTTTAGTTGAACTTCCGGGTGTGGTCTGCTCACTTGAATATTCAGATGACATGTGTTTAGTTGAACTTCCAGGTGTGGTCTGGTCACTTGATGCAAATTTAGTTGTTATTCTAGGTGTCGTTTCCTGCCTTGATACTCCTGGTGTTGTCTGCTCACTTGAGTATTCAGATGACGTGTGTTTAGTTGAACTTCCAGGTGTGGTCTGCTCACTTGAATATTCAGATGACGTGTGTTTAGTTGAAATTCCTGGTGTTGTCTGCTCACTTGATGCTAATTTAGTTGTTATTCTAGGTGTTGTTTGTTCCCTTGATACTCCTGGTGTTGTCTGCCCACTTGAGTATTCAGATGACGTGTGTTTAGTTGAACTTCCGGGTGTGGTCTGCTCACTTGAATATTCAGATGATGTGTGTTTAGTTGAACTCCCAGGTGTGGTGTGCTCACTTGAATATTCAGATGATGAGTGTTTAGTTGAACTTCCAGGTGTGGTCTGCTCACTTGAATATTCAGATGACGTGTGTTTAGTTGAACTTCCAGGTGTGGTCTGCTCACTTGAATATTCAGATGACGTGTGTTTAGTTGAACTTCCAGGTGTTGTCTGCTCACTTGATGCTAATTTAGTTGTTATTCTAGGTGTTGTTTGCTCCCTTGATACTCCTGGTGTGGTCTGCTCACTTGAATATTCAGATGACGTGTGTTTAGTTGAAATTCCTGGTGTGGTCTGCACACTGGAATATTCAGGTGACGTATGTTTAGTTGAAATTCCTGGTGTGGTCTGCTCACTTGATGCAAATTTAGTTGTTATTCTAGGTGTTGTTTGTTCCCTTGATACTCCTGGTGTTGTCTGCTCACTTGAATATTCAGATGATGTGTGTTTAGTTGAACTTCCAAGTGTGGTCTGCTCACTTGAATATTCAGATGACGTATGTTTAGTTGAACTTCCGGGTGTGGTTTGCTCACTTGAATATTCAGATGACGTGTGTTTAGTTGAACTTCCAGGTGTGGTCTGCTCACTTGAATATTCAGATGACGTGTGTTTAGTTGAACTTCCAGGTGTGGTCTGCTCACTTGAATATTCAGGTGATATGTGTTTAGTTGAACCTCCAGGTGTGGTCTGCTCACTTGAATATTCAGATGACGTGTGTTTAGTTGAACTTCCAGGTGTGGTCTGCTTACTTGAATGTTCAGGTGACGTGTGTTTAGTTGAACTTCCAGGTGTGGTCTGCTCACTTGATGCTAATTTAGTTGTTATTCTAGGTGTTGTTTGCTCCCTTGATACTCCTGGTGTGGTCTGCTCACTTGAATATTCAGATGACGTGTGTTTAGTTGAAATTCCTGGTGTGGTCTGCACACTGGAATATTCAGATGACGTATGTTTAGTTGAAATTCCTGGTGTGGTCTGCTCACTTGATGCAAATTTAGTTGTTATTCTAGGTGTTGTTTGTTCCCTTGATACTCCTGGTGTTGTCTGCTCACTTGAATATTCAGATGATGTGTGTTTAGTTGAACTTCCAAGTGTGGTCTGCTCACTTGAATATTCAGATGACGTGTGTTTAGTTGAACTTCCGGGTGTGGTTTGCTCACTTGAATATTCAGATGACGTGTGTTTAGTTGAACTTCCAGGTGTGGTCTGCTCACTTGAATATTCAGATGACGTGTGTTTAGTTGAACTTCCAGGTGTGGTCTGCTCACTTGAATATTCAGGTGATATGTGTTTAGTTGAACCTCCAGGTGTGGTCTGCTCACTTGAATATTCAGATGACGTGTGTTTAGTTGAACTTCCAGGTGTGGTCTGCTCACTTGAATGTTCAGGTGACGTGTGTTTAGTTGAACTTCCAGGTGTGGTCTGCTCACTTGATGCTAATTTAGTTGTTATTCTAGGTGTTGTTTGCTCCCTTGATACTCCTGGTGTGGTCTGCTCACTTGAATATTCAGATAACGTGTGTTTAGTTGAAATTCCTGGTGTGGTCTGCACACTGGAATATTCAGATGACGTATGTTTAGTTGAAATTCCTGGTGTGGTCTGCTCACTTGATGCAAATTTAGTTGTTATTCTAGGTGTTGTTTGTTCCCTTGATACTCCTGGTGTTGTCTGCTCACTTGAATATTCAGATGATGTGTGTTTAGTTGAACTTCCAAGTGTGGTCTGCTCACTTGAATATTCAGATGACGTGTGTTTAGTTGAACTTCCGGGTGTGGTTTGCTCACTTGAATATTCAGATGACGTGTGTTTAGTTGAACTTCCAGGTGTGGTCTGCTCACTTGATGCTAATTTAGTTGTTATTCTAGGTGTTGTTTGTTCCCTTGATACTCCTGGTGTTGTCTGCCCACTTGAGTATTCAGATGACGTGTGTTTAGTTGAACTTCCAGGTGTGGTCTGCTCACTTGTGTTTTCAGCTGATGTGTGTTTAGTTGAAATTCCTGGTGTTGTCTGCTCACTTGATGCTAATTTAGTTGTTATTCTAGGTGTTGTTTGTTCCCTTGATACTCCTGGTGTTGTCTGCCCACTTGAGTATTCAGATGGCGTGTGTTTAGTTGAACTTCCGGGTGTGGTCTCCTCACTTGAATATTCAGATGACGTGTGTTTAGTAGATATTCCTGGTGTTGTCTGCTCACTTGAGTATTCAGCTGATGTGTGTTTAGTTGAACTTCCAGGTGTGGTCTGCTCACTTGAATATTCAGATGATGTGTGTTTAGTTGAACTTCCAGGTGTGGTCTGCTCACTTGAATATTCAGATGATGTGTGTTTAGTTGAACTTCCGGGTGTGGTCTGCTCACTTGAATATTCAGATGACGTGTGTTTAGTTGAACTTCCAGGTGTGGTCTGGTCACTTGATGCAAATTTAGTTGTTATTCTAGGTGTCGTTTCCTGCCTTGATACTCCTGGTGTTGTCTGCTCACTTGAGTATTCAGATGACGTGTGTTTAGTTGAACTTCCAGGTGTGGTCTGCTCACTTGAATATTCAGATGACGTGTGTTTAGTTGAAATTCCTGGTGTTGTCTGCTCACTTGATGCTAATTTAGTTGTTATTCTAGGTGTTGTTTGTTCCCTTGATACTCCTGGTGTTGTCTGCCCACTTGAGTATTCAGATGACGTGTGTTTAGTTGAACTTCCGGGTGTAGTCTGCTCACTTGAATATTCAGATGATGTGTGTTTAGTTGAACTCCCAGGTGTGGTGTGCTCACTTGAATATTCAGATGATGTGTGTTTAGTTGAACTTCCAGGTGTGGTCTGCTCACTTGAATATTCAGATGACGTGTGTTTAGTTGAACTTCCAGGTGTGGTCTGCTCACTTGAATATTCAGATGACGTGTGTTTAGTTGAACTTCCAGGTGTGGTCTGCTCACTTGATGCTAATTTAGTTGTTATTCTAGGTGTTGTTTGCTCCCTTGATACTCCTGGTGTGGTCTGCTCACTTGAATATTCAGATGACGTGTGTTTAGTTGAAATTCCTGGTGTGGTCTGCACACTGGAATATTCAGATGACGTATGTTTAGTTGAAATTCCTGGTGTGGTCTGCTCACTTGATGCAAATTTAGTTGTTATTCTAGGTGTTGTTTGTTCCCTTGATACTCCTGGTGTTGTCTGCTCACTTGAATATTCAGATGATGTGTGTTTAGTTGAACTTCCAAGTGTGGTCTGCTCACTTGAATATTCAGATGACGTGTGTTTAGTTGAACTTCCAGGTGTGGTCTGCTCACTTGAATATTCAGATGACGTGTGTTTAGTTGAAATTCCTGGTGTTGTCTGCTCACTTGATGCTAATTTAGTTGTTATTCTAGGTGTTGTTTGTTCCCTTGATACTCCTGGTGTTGTCTGCCCACTTGAGTATTCAGATGACGTGTGTTTAATTGAACTTCCGGGTGTAGTCTGCTCACTTGAATATTCAGATGATGTGTGTTTAGTTGAACTCCCAGGTGTGGTGTGCTCAGTTGAATATTCAGATGATGTGTGTTTAGTTGAACTTCCAGGTGTGGTCTGCTCACTTGAATATTCAGATGACGTGTGTTTAGTTGAACTTCCAGGTGTGGTCTGCTCACTTGAATATTCAGATGACGTGTGTTTAGTTGAACTTCCAGGTGTGGTCTGCTCACTTGAGTATTCAGATGATGTGTGTTTAGTTGAACTTCCAGGTGTGGTCTGCTCACTTGTGTTTTCAGCTGATGTTTGCTTAGTTGAAATTCCTGGTGTTGTCTGCTCACTTGATGCTAATTTAGTTGTTATTCTAGGTGTTGTTTGTTCCCTTGATACTCCTGGTGTTGTCTGCCCACTTGAGTATTCAGATGACGTGTGTTTAGTTGAACTTCCAGGTGTGGTCTGCTCACTTGAATATTCAGATGATGTGTGTTTAGTTGAACTTCCAGGTGTGGTCTGCTCACTTGAATATTCAGATGATGTGTGTTTAGTTGAACTTCCAGGTGTGGTCTGTTCACTTGAATATTCAGATGACGTGTGTTTAGTTGAACTTCCAGGTGTGGTCTGGTCACTTGATGCAAATTTAGTTGTTATTCTAGGTGTCGTTTCCTGCCTTGATACTCCTGGTGTTGTCTGCTCACTTGATGCAAATTTAGTTGTCATTCTAGGTGTTGTTTGCTCTCTAGATACTCCTGGTGTGGTCTGCTCACTTGAATATTCAGATGACGTGTGTTTAGTTGAAATTCCTGGTGTGGTCTGCTCACTTGAATATTCAGATGATGTGTGTTTAGTTGAAATTTCTGGTGTTGTCTGCTCACTTGATGCTAATTTAGTTGTTATTCTAGGTGTCGTTTGCTCCCTTGATATTCCTGATGTTGTCTGCCCACTTGAGTATTCAGATGACGTGTGTTTAGTTGAACTTCCAGGTGTGGTCTGCTCACTTGTGTTTTCAGCTGATGTGTGTTTAGTTGAAATTCCTGGTGTTGTTTGCTCACTTGATGCTAATTTAGTCGTTATTCTAGGTGTTGTTTGTTCCCTTGATACTCCTGGTGTTGTCTGCCCACTTGAGTATTCAGATGACGTGTGTTTAGTTGAAACTCCTGGTGTTGTCTGCCCACTTGAGTATTCAGATGACGTGTGTTTAGTTGAACTTCCAGGTGTGGTCTGCTGACTTGAATATTCAGATAACGTGTGTTTAGTTGATATTCCTGGTGTTGTCTGCTCACTTGAGTATTCAGCTGATGTGTGTTTAGTTGAACTTCCATGTGTGGTCTGCTCACTTGAATATTCAGATGACGTGTGTTTAGTTGAACTTCCAGGTGTGGTCTGCTCACTTGAGTATTCAGATGATGTGTGTTTAGTTGAACTTCCAGGTGTGGTCTGCTCACTTGTGTTTTCAGCTGATGTGTGCTTAGTTGAAATTCCTGGTGTTGTCTGCTCACTTGATGCTAATTTAGTTGTTATTCTAGGTGTTGTTTGTTCCCTTGATACTCCTGGTGTTGTCTGCCCACTTGAGTATTCAGATGACGTGTGTTTAG
Organism: Erpetoichthys calabaricus; assembly: GCF_900747795.2. NCBI lineage: Eukaryota > Metazoa > Chordata > Cladistia > Polypteriformes > Polypteridae > Erpetoichthys > Erpetoichthys calabaricus. The sequence continues at coordinate 96,434,528 of NC_041395.2, forward strand.
TTGAACTTCCGGGTGTAGTCTGCTCACTTGAATATTCAGATGATGTGTGTTTAGTTGAACTTCCAGGTGTGGTCTGCTCACTTGAATATTCAGATGAAGTGTGTTTAGTTGAACTTCCAGGTGTGGTCTGCCCACTTGAGTATTCAGATGACGTGTGTATAGTTGAACTTCCAGGTGTGGTCTGCTCACTTGAATATTCAGATGATGTGTGTTTAGTTGAACTTCCAGGTGTGGTCTGCTCACTTGAATATTCAGATGAAGTGTGTTTAGTTGAACTTCCAGGTGTGGTCTGGTCACTTGATGCAAATTTAGTTGTTATTCGAGGTGTCGTTTCCTGCCTTGATACTCCTGGTGTTGTCTGCTCACTTGAGTATTCAGATGATGTGTGTTTAGTTGAACTTCCAGGTGTCGTCTGCTGACTTGTGTTTTCAGCTGATGTGTGTTTAGTTGAAATTCCTGGTGTTGACTGCTCACTTGATGCTAATTTAGTTGTTATTCTAGGCGTTGTTTGTTCCCTTGATACTCCTGGTGTTGTCTGCCCACTTGAGTATTCAGATGACGTGTGTTTAGTTGAAACTCCAGGTGTTGTCTGCTCACTTGAGTATTCAGATGACGTGTGTTTAGTTGAACTTCCGGGTGTGGTCTGCTCACTTGAATATTCTGATGATGTGTGTTTAGTTGAACTTCCAGGTGTGGTCTGCTCACTTGAATATTCAGATGACGTGTGTTTAGTTGAACTTCCAGGTGTGGTCAGCTCACTTGAATATTCAGATGACGTGTGTTTAGTTGAAATTCCTGGTGTTGTCTGCTCACTTGATGCTAATTTAGTTGTTATTCTAGGTGTCGTTTGCTCCCTTGATACTCCTGATGTTGTCTGCCCACTTGAGTATTCAGATGACGTGTGTTTAGTTGAACTTCCAGGTGTGGTCTGCTCACTTGAGTATTCAGATGACGTGTGTTTAGTTGAACTTCCGGGTGTGGTCTGCTCACTGGAATATTCAGATGACGTGTGTTTAGTTGAACTTCCAGGTGTGGTTTGCTCACTTGAATATTCAGATGACGTGTGTTTAGTTGAACTTCCAGGTGTGGTCAGCTCACTTGAATATTCAGATGACGTGTGTTTAGTTGAACTTCCAGGTGTGGTCTGCTCACTTGATGCTAATTTAGTTGTTATTCTAGGTGTCGTTTGCTCCCTTGATACTCCTGGTGTTGTCTGCTCACTTGAGTATTCAGCTGACATGTGTTTAGTTGAACTTCCAGGTGTGGTCTGCTCACTTGAATAGTCAGATGACGTGTGTTTAGTTGAACTTCCAGGTGTGGTCTGCTCACTTGAATATTCAGATGACGTGTGTTTAGTTGAAATTCCTGGAGTTGTGTGCTCACTTGATGCTAATTTAGTTGTCATTCTAGGTGTCGTTTCCTGCCTTGATACTCCTGGTGTGGTCTGCTCACTTGAATATTCAGATGATGTGTGTTTAGTTGAACTTCCAGGTGTTGTGTGCTCAGTTGATGCAAATTTAGTTGTTATTCTAGGTGTTGTTTGCTCCTTTGACACTCCTGGTGTTGTCTGCTCCCTTGAATATTCAGGTGACGTGTGTTTAGTTGAAATTCCAGGTGTTGTGTGCTCACTTGATTCACTTGATCCTGGTGTTGTGTGCTCACTTGAGTATTCTGCTGAAGTGTGTTTAGTTGAAATTCCTGGTGTTGTCTGCTCACTTGAATATTCAGGTGACGCGTGTTTAGTTGTAATTCCAGGTGTTGTGTGCTCACTTGATTCAAATTTAGTTGTTATTCTTGGTGTTGTTTGCTCATTTGACACTCCTGATGTTGTCTTCCCACTTGAGTATTCAGGTGACGTCTGTTTAGTGTTGATGGTGTTTTCTGATATTGAGGTGGTTGGAGCTACAGATGAAAGATGAGTGGTGTATGATTCTACAGCAACTGTTGTATGGCAAGTGGTGAAAACACAACAAAGAATTCGGACCTCATAATCGAGGCATTTTGTAGGATGTTGATCCTCATGTTTGCAAATAAGTCCAAAGGTTTTATTACATTGAACAGCCTGTTTTAACTGAGTAATTGGGGTATCAGGATAGAGGTGTGAACGGCATTCAACTGATAGAGGTGCTTGGCACACAGCATATCCTTTCTTGATGATATTTTCAAAAGTTTCATAATCTCCTTCCAGGTCTCCCTGGTCTGGTCCATCAACATTATACCAAATTGACCATTTGCAGACTTCTTCTTCACATGTGGTTTTAGGCTGGCTTGATGTAGCAGAAGAGGGATTCATTGATGCTGCAATACAATTTAAGAAAATAAACTTACACTGAATTTATTATACTAATAACTTACTATATATACATTAATTCTGTATGTTTAATTGAGACATACCATACAGTATTTGTTTCCTTCATCAATAAATCCAATTACTATTATCAAAGCAAGTTGCTTGTTACTACTAAATATTACAAATAAGTTCAAATGCATCATGTATACTATTCAACAAGTTATTTAAGTGTAATAGGGAAAACTGCATATTTTCTGAAGAAAATGCTATAAAGTATAAGTTCAGTTACCAGTGAGTTTAGGCAGAACACAGAGTTGCTTTACTTGGGAGAGAAAGCATTTACTGGAGGTAATGTGGTTTGAAAACAATGTATAAAGAGTGCTTTACTTGGATTATACTCGATGTATTATTCTATTTCCATGCAATTCGTCCTGAAATGAATATATTGTGAAAGGGTGCATAGTTGGAGAGAGCCTGCAACCTTTGTCTGGAATTGTCTGTGGCTTAAAGTCAATGTGTTGCTTGCCTATCTCTGCCTCTACGTCCTTCTGTCTTGGTTGTTGCTATGTAATTGGAGAGAAGTCACATCATGTAAGCCCAGGGGAAAGAAAGGGTGATTTCTGCATGATGGAGTTGCTTAAACATTTGTCACATGACCTCTCCTGGGGCCCTCTTTTTTCTTTAGCGTTTTATTGTTTTTTTGACCTTGCCTTATTCTTGGATTTAGAGTTTTTGTCCAGTGAATTTGCTGTGTTTTGGATATGCAGTGTCTGGCCATTTGCCAATTTTTGCACTTTGTTTAGGTTTTTACCCTTTTTTTACTCTGTATATTTTTGCTACTCCAAACATAATCTCTTTACAGTTTTAAGATTTATTTACCTAATATAATGTCTGCAGTATCATTGTTGAACCAAGTTCTTGTTAATTACTTTGGTATGTGCAGCCAGCAATGCTTTACAAAGCACAGTGACCTTTTGGCTCAGTTTCACTACAGGATGACTGATGTTAAGTAAGGGCTGCACTGCACATATTGTGGCAGGCATGTTTGGTGATCATGTGCCTGACAAACAGGAAGAATTTAACCTTGTATGCCTACATAGGAAGGAAGAGGTTGCTATTGTATATAATGAGTAGTAGTATCAAAATACAGATATACTGAAAAGCAACTGACTATGCCAGCAACTTAATATTAGACAATGTAAGTTGACTTTACCTAAGAGTGAATGATGCATAAACTCACTTTCTAAATGCTAGTTGCGTACATAAAAAGGATTGTACATTATACATCTGTTTTGATGTTATATTTTTGATCTTAAGTTATATTCCATAACTTAAGTAGGTTTAGATACCCCTTCTTATTTCCTAAATATTTATGTCCTGTTTCTACTAAAATTCCAGATATTTACCCATCCTGTATGACCTAATGACTTACACAAATGCTGTGTGGGGACAGTTGAGGGAGGAACAGTAGTGTTAAAAACAAATGCTGTGGTGGATGCTGTGGTAGTTGCAGCACAGGGGTACATCTCTCTTTGAATTGTGCCATTCTCCTTGCAGGTAGCTGTGATGCAGTCTCCTAAGCCATCCGTAGTGTTGTAGATGATAGCGTTCAGTGGGAACTCCTTCATGTTATAGATGCACTTGCAAGCTATAAGTTGAACATAAGACAAAAGGTGAAATGGAGTGAACTGTATGTTAAACCCAAACATTTTCTCTATGTGAGAATTAAACTTTGGATTTGAAGTCAAAATTATAGTAAGAGGCCAGGGATGGATGATTCTGACTGAATTTGAGTCTTCCTTACTAATTTCAATAAGAAATAAGATATTATCAGAACAGGTGACAAGGAAAAAATCACCAGCCCAGCAATATTAGCATTGAACTGAAGAACAGACACCCTGCAATGTAAAGATAATTGCCTGTATAACTCAAGCACAGTGAGGGTGTGGAATTTATATACACCATCCATATTAATGACAGGTGTAATGGTCTTAATGACCCATATCACCATCTATCAAAGAGGGAACCTAACTGCTCACATATTACCAGCAGTATTCCAACACTTAGCCATTGGCTTGAAGTTATGGACAACATGAAATGGCTAGCAAACTTTGAAAAATAAACATAAGAAAAATAGATTACATACCCTTAACATCATAATGACATTGTACTCCTTTTTGTGAGCATACACTATTAAAACAAAAGATGTAAAGAGTGGTCAGTGCAGTTTTGAAATTGAATATAATAAAATGTAATTTTTATCCTGTTGGATTATCTAACCATCAACTAACTTGTTCACTTCCAGTAAGACATTCTATAACAAAGATTCTATTGATGCAGAAACGAGTAGAAGAGTTTTATCCTAATGTAGAGATGAATGCTCTTCAGCTGAATGCAAACTTTAAGCTTCTAAAATGTTTTTAGCTGTAGAAATATTTAAAACTGAGTAACCGATAAATATCTTAATGACGCACTTTGATACTTATTAATATTTTTAGCGGGAACACAGCAACCTTCTTATATGCTGTGGTGGGGCTCAATGATTTTTGCATGTCTGTTTACCTAACACCTTTAAACAAAGTAGATGAGAATTTGTAGCAAGAATGAAGTTTTTACAGTCAACAATTGAGTCAGCTGTTGGAACCGAACCAGCAACATAAATGTCGACTTTTCAGCTCATTAGGCACTCTGACAAACAGCTTCTCTGTTATCTTTTTATTTGCTTTTCTTTCTGGGATTCATTAGGGAAAGTGCCTAGCACATATCCTTCAAAAAATGGGTTTATTTTATCAGTTTGGTTTTTATGTCTCTGAATGTCCATCTGTGCATAAAATAATTTTCTAAGTATACAGTATGAGTCCTTGTCTATTATTTCATTTGTTCACAAGAAAATAAATTTGGTAATTTACCATGTACATCTTTTATTGTTAGATACAAGACATCACTAAAGCTTATGGGAAACTCAGTTGATGACTCAACAAATCAAAAGTACTGCATTTTTATTTTAAGCTCAGATATTCTTGCAAAGTGTGCGCTTTCATCTGCCCTGGGCAGAGTCATGAGGAATGAGGTGCCTTCTAAACAAGAGACAGTGTAGAGTCACAAGGTTAAGAGGACACCAAAACTAACTGCCTAACTTACATCACGCATTTCTGTGCTTGGATGTATCTAAAGTGGTGAAAATAATCCTAAAGACACATAACACACTTTAACAATTGCTGTGCAGTTGTCTAAGGAAGATAAAATATGCTGTTTTAGGAGTTTTACCTTATTTGCTGTGTCTCCTTAGTTTAAATAAGCCTTGTATGGCTTACCTCACTAGTATGATATTGGATTTCTGGGTTTTCAAGTGTGTATTGTGGATCCATATAAGCAAGCACCCTGATAACATTAAACTGTGTGTCTGTTGTTGCCAATGACATCCTAAAATGATCTTTTCAATAGTAGGGGCATCCCTGTGGTTATATCACAGAGTTAATAAAATATAACTCACAAGTTAAATATGGTGTACCACAGGGCTCAGTACTCAGACCATTACTGTTCTCAATTTACATACATGCTGGGAAATAGAATCACATTAGAAATTATCATTATCATTCACTTTCATTTATATGTGACATTTGTATTCTTTTAGACCAAATGACATTTCTCTGGTGGCATTCTTAATTAATTGTGACAGTAAGTTAAAAGATTGGATGGGTGAGGACTGTTTATTTCTGAATACAGAAAAAAACAGAAATGTTAGCAATTGGAGAGAGGGGTGATGCATACTGCAACAAAATTTACTTTTTATCTAAGCTGATCTAAACATTAGTTTTAATGAATTAGCACACAATTAAGTGTTAACACTGACACCAGTATGTCTTTTAAAACACACATTTCAAAACAATCTAAAACATTTTTCCCCCATCTTACAAATATTATATCATCAACAAGACACTGAAGCCTAATGGGAGTCACTTTTTGAATCGAAGACAGGACAAATGAATGGAAGAAGCAGGTCTTCAATTCAAACAAGTCACTCTCATGAGGCTTTAGTTTCATCTTGATTATTTGCGCTGATTATTCTGAAAGCATATATTTGTCATGATCTAGGCTGATTTTTGGAGTCCTTTTGCTATTTTCCATATTAGATGCCATTTATGTAACCGTTGTTAGGGTTGTATTTCTAGGGGCATGGTCTCCTAGGTCGTGACCTCGAGTTCATCTGCATGACAGAATAAAAGGTCAACGTAATGCACCAGGCTTTATCCAATTTGTGGATAAATTCTTAAAAACAACAACAACAACAAAGCTCTCTTCGTTAATCAATCTTTATGTTTTGCCTGGTTTTGACTTCTTATCTCATTTTTGACTTTGATTCTTGCCTCACATCTAGGTTTCCCAAAACTGAGATGCAATCACTCATGGATAATTAGCAAAATATTTATCCATTTTGCACAAAGACAAAATCTTACCAGGTCTGGCAAACATTACTGGTTGGCATTTTCTCTCCAATTTGATAATGGTGGTCTTGTTTATCATAACAACCACAATCTTTTCTTGCTACACATTTCATGGAGTCTTCATCAAAAAATGGTTTTCTTGGGGGGCATTTTGGATAGCAACCTGGGGAGCAGCAAAAAGGCATTTTTTAGTGCTTAATATGGTTTATACTTTATCTAGCACATATCTTTTATTTTGATTTGCTTTATTAATAGCAAAAGGTACCACAATAATAAATGTAAATGAGAAATTACAGATTATGAAAGAATCACAGTAATGCATTTTGAAGAAATAATCAGTCACAAGTGTTATACAGTATAACTGAAGATACAATTATGCATACAGTAAGCAGGTTTTTTACACTTTATGTGCAATATATAATTTAATCTTTTAGCATCCTGTTAAAACATTCATTCTTGTAATGTATTAAATCCATTATTCTAATTTAGTACCTCAGGCAGCAGGATCCTAACCCAGCAGCCATAGATGTGATGTCAGTCCATTATGCTGTAAAAAGGAACAATCTCACCACATAACAGATCATCAACAGTAAGACTTTGACGTTCATCGTGTAAAAGACAAATTATTTCACAGTCTTATGTCTGTTCTTGTTTTAAATTTGGCAGTGTTTTGTATTACAGCATTAACTGAAGTAAAGACAGACAGCGGCTTCAGGGTGCCCCATTGCATGATGGGAGTTACTCAGATTAGCAGCCATCTTTGTGCACTCTTTGTTCTGTGTTAGTTAGAAAACGTCAGGATCCAGCCAACCAAGTTAAAGTCCAAACAGAAAAGGTCATTTAGCTTTGCAACTAAAATGGGATGCCGGATGATATTAAAAGCAGATGACAAGTCATTAAATAGAAGTCTGTGAGTTTTGAAACCTTCTGAGTGCGCAAACAACAGATACATAAGTGTAGCTGTGGTGTCTTCTGTGCTTTCTTTATTCTGTGTGCCAAATGGTAAAGGTTCAACTACCAATATAAGCACCAGTGAACTACAGGAGATAGCTTTGCAATAAGAACAAAGAGTCACAAATAAATGAGATATCAAAGAACAGGTTGAACAATTTGTTCAATCAATCAAAAGGAGTTCACCAACAGCAGTAATATACATAATATTTTCAGACCTGCTTCAAACAGATAATTGATGCTTAGGGTCGTAGCCAATCCCAGCAAGAAACAGCTCTGGACAGAGTGCCAGTCCATCATCTGGTACACCCACACACACACCCACACTCACACTGCTACAGAGCTAGTGTGAAATCGTGAGTCGACCAAACCAGCATGTCTTTGGGGATGTGGGAAAAAAACTGATGTATCCAGAGGAAACCCTAAAATCCTAATGTACTGAATACAAAACAGCAGTTTTGCTTTGCAGTAATGGTCAGAATCCAGTATAATTGGGCATTTATCTGTCCTTAGATTTATGCACTTACTGAATCAAACTGAAGCAGTGTGGATAATTTATCCCAGGACGAGGTGCCAGCACAACACAAGCCATGTTTTCCAGCAATTTAGAACGGCCATTGGCACCTCCAGTGTGTCTTTAGAATACTGGATGCAGGCAGACACAGAAAGACTTGATACAGATATTGCCTGAACCAGAATTCAAGCTTCTGGAGCTGAACTTCACAAAGATTCTGCCCTTTTCACAATTATAAGAAATTAAATTACAAAATATCTTGTTCTCACAGAATTGTTACATTATATTTTAGTAAATGGAATAATGAACAGTCAGCCTTGTGTCCCTTCACTTACATTCCACCTTTCTGTAATCTCTTTTAAAAAAAGCAATTGTTATTATTCATCCGAGGATAGCTTTGGCTTGATAAAATGCTAAAAGGAGCCACGCTTTTCATGCAAGACATGTATAAGGCATTCATGTGGTTTAAAACATCACCCATTAGAGTAGTTCAGAGTGGACAACGAGAAAACTAAGCACAGCTGCATAGCAAAGGATGCTCCAATGACACATTAAAGGCCCTGCTTTTTGGAATATTTTAAGAAAATCAAAAGCTGTAAATGAAAAAAATATATATGTGCATAAATATGTTTAATATGAAAATTAAATTCAAATCAAAGAACATTCACAAGATAATGAGTTGTGATAATCTATCTATCTATATACAGTACATACCTGTATATATAAGTATCATCAACAAAAACTGTGCTTCCCATTTAGTTAAAAAGCTGAAATTTAGCAGGATTATACATCTAGTTCAGTAGGTATCCAGTAAGAAAGGACATTTGGATATATCAATATTTATGGGTCAATAGCCATAGTAAAACTAAATAACCCAAATCTCAATAATGCCTTGTCAGATTTGATTGAAATTTGATGGCATTATAGAAAAAAGAAAAATAGCTGACAAATATTTTTTATTTATTAATATTATGCTAACTTGCATGCTTTCAGCTGTTCTGACAGCATGATTTATGCAAATTAAGTATGTAGACAGAAGTGATTCATGGGTCACGCGAATAGCACAAGTAACCAATAGAGTGGATGAAAGAATGAAGACAGCATGGTGTCCTGGACAGAATAAAGCAGACATGACCACGTTATAAAAAGCTCAATTAAGAAGTAGAACTCAATGGTTAGCGAGCACTGTTTTTGCTGTTGACTACCAGCACTCTTAGGAGCATACCAGCTCTCATCTTGGTTATTCGTTCTGTTCTGACAACCTCCAACCCCCAGTCACAGCCCTGAAAAACCAATATACCCAAAGCCCTGCTCTTCAAATGTGGTGCTATAAACTCCATGAAGGAAATGGTGGTCTTATGCTGGGCATACACTGTAAAATTTTTAGAAATCATGGTCAAGCGACTACTCACACTGCATGATCGAGTTGCCAGTTGTACATGTGCTCAAACTGTACAAACAGGTTCAGTTCGATTGACATGCCATGATGTTGGTGAAGACCATATTTGTACATGGCCCCAACAGACAGTTTTAACCATTCAAAAAACATGATGGCCACAGGTTTCTCAAAATGTCAACAAAGAAAACAGCTACATTCCTGACTTTGTCATACTGTGGTCTGAAAGTTCAAAGAAATATAAAAGGCGTAACTGGGTTCTTAGATGGCTGAGGCGCAGTTTGTCTATTTTACAGATCGAATTAGAGGTATATAGTCTATCTAAGATGCTTTTGGCATTGGCTATTTAGTTTTATGTGTGTTGCTATATGATGTTTAGTATTTTGAAAATGAGTGAGAGAGCAGAAATGACCAGTTTACAATATACTGTGGTCAATGCACAATGAAATTTAATAGCGGCATCTTAAAATCAGGTTGTGAGACTGCTCACACTACAAGACAGCCAACTGAAATTTCTGATATAAATTTTTCCAGTTGTACAACGACCCAGTCATAATATGTAATCAGGCAACACAATCCCTCTCATACTGCACGTGCAATGATAGTTGATGAAGCCAGAATTCTGGCTGACTCAGCTATAATCAGTCAACGACTGAAAATCAAGCTTAAAATCATACCAAAATCACACAGTGTGTGCGCTTGAATTTCTAATGTGGAAATGCTCCGTGCTCCTCATGTTAAGACATGAATGTAACACATAAGATACCAGCACTTATACATATCCACTTCAGGTACTGCTTAGCATACTGTATATACATTCACATCTGCAGACTTTAAAAGAGGACTACAAACAACTGATGAACAACACAAAAAGAAATACTGTAATTGAGGGAATGGTGTAATCAGATTTCACATTTTTCCCACTGATCACCAATTTCAATTAAAAAAAATAAATTTTCTTCTAAAGTTGTGTTTTGCAGTGACCATCAACAAAAGCCAAGCCCCTAGGAAGAGCAGGAAAGGATCTAATACAGGAATACTTTCCTCATGGACAATTGTGTATAGCATGTTCAAGAGTAAGCAGCTCCAGTGACCAAAAAGTTATTATTTTAATAATGCCTTTATCCAAGGAGACTTATAACATTTGAGAGACAATTTGTTGCATTTCTTATCCATCCATCCATTTTCCAACCCGCTGAATCCGAACACAGGGTCACGGGGGTCTGCGCATTTCTTATGTTTTTCCAATTGTAATTCAAACAGGTGAAGTGATTTGCTCATGCTTACACAGTGTTAGAAGCCAGAATTGAACCCACAAACTTTGGATTTGAAGTCCAATGCCTTAACCACTAGACTACACTGAAAATATTGTGTAGAGAAAAGCATGTAGATGCATAATACCTCTGATCCATCAGATTAACTGACAACACTGTAGCTGATGCCCATTGTCTTACAAAATTTTCAGAGTGAAACCAGGCTACACAACTAGTAGAATATAAAATTCTGTGATGAAAGCCACCATAATTGTTAAACTCATTGATAACAAAAGTGTGTCACATTCCAATATAACGTGTGATGCAATGTAATTTTGAATATTACCACATTTCCATCATTACCAATGTTTTCTAAGAGTTTGTATTAATATGGTGGAGGGGCACATAGAGACACTTAGCCATAACAGAAGGCCTTAAATGAAATAAATCCATCACACACATTAAATAATGAGAATTGTAATATAACAGTAAAAACTTGTTAAAATAAGTAAAATTGCTTGACCTCACTAAGGAAACAAATAAAGCATAATTTCACTAGCTAAAGACATAATTTGTCCAAACATAACCATATTATTTGTAGCAGAAACAATATAGTATGTAGCACTACGAGTCCTAATGCAGCATTGTCAGAAAGCATCTCTATTTAAATACTATGGCTTTCTCAAAAAAGCTGAAAATTATCAGTAAACTTTAACTGAGCAACATTTCAGCCACCAATGCCAACCCTACAGATAACATGAGTAGGCACAGAGCCAGACATGAAACTCCTTTCCTCAGCAGCCTGCAGCATGACAATGAGATGTCCAAACTTTTCATTTAAAATGTCTTTTAAAACTAAGTCTACTGTCATTTACATTCACAATGATATTTACAACATTGAATGTTGATAAAAATCAGCTGAAACTTGCTCTACAGACTAGACTTTTGAATCAACAGTAGCTGCTGCTGATAATGATGGGCTCATCAGGAACTGGAAGTATAATTCTTCAGGAAAACCAATTTCCTACAAATAAGCTTGAACAGCCGAAAAAGTCAAGGTCAACAGATTCTTAAAAAATTCCAAGTCACTTGACTCAAGTGTGAAATTCAAATCCAACAACTGTCTGTTATTCCCCTTGAAATCTAACACTGTTGCTGCTAAACACGCAAATTGATGATGTCCTCCTACAGTTACATGCTTATTGCAATTGAAGGTTTCTATCACATCTTGATCTAGCATTAAACACCTCACATATAGCATGCACAAAAAACATCCATCCATCTCACAAAGGAATTTAAACAGGGAGGAAAATGCCCTGATGTCATTTGACATCCTGCGTTGAACTTTGATGGCTTGGACTCCCCAGAGGCACACAGACCTCAGCAGGAAGTAACAGATGGCACAACCACTATTTGAGCAGCACATGCTGTAAGTGTTCATAGAAATAAACATTGTTGTCAGTTTTGTAGTGTTTACTAGGTTGCCTGATTATTAATGTTAATTTAACGAGTATCTAAGAGAACAGATGCAAATCAATGACTTTGAACCATGCTTTAGTAATAAAGATTTAGTGGACCAATAATGGTGGGAGAAAGAAAAGGTATGGTTAGATATTAGTGGTACGGTGGGAAGAGCTGCTGTCTCACGTGTTCAGCTCCATGTTTCACACTGCACACCCAGCCATTGTCTGGTTGCAAATTAGGGCAAAACTTTTAGTATGAATTTGTAAAGATCCACTAACTATAACAGCCTGTTTAAGACATTCTGTATCATTTATGTCAGCCTACACTATGGAGACGAAATTATATGACATTTTAACTTTTTATTTAGCCATCTCTAAGAATATATATATATATATATATATATATATATATATATATATATATATATATACAGTATATATATATATATATATATATATATATATATATATATATATATATATATATATATATATATATATATACAGTGCATCCGGAAAGTATTCACAGCGCATCACTTTTTCCACATTTTGTTATGTTACCACCTTATTCCAAAATGGATTAAATTCATTTTTTCCTCAGAATTCTACACACAACACCCCATAATGACAACGTGAAAAAAGTTTACTTGAGGTTTTTGCAAATTTATTTAAAATAAAAAAATTGAGAAAGCACATGTATATAAGTATTCACAGCCTTTGCCATGAAGCTCAAAATTGAGCTCAGGTGCATCCTGTTTCCCCTGATCATCCTTGAGATGTTTCTGCAGCTTAATTGGAGTCCACCTGTGGTAAATTCAGTTGACTGGACATGATTTGGAAAGGCACACACCTGTCTATATAAGGTCCCACAGTTGACAGTTCATGTCAGAGCACAAACCAAGCATGAAGTCAAAGGAATTGTCTGTAGACCTCCGAGACAGGATTGTCTTGAAGCACATATCTGGGGAAGGTTACAAAAAAAATTCTGCTGCTTTGAAGGTCCCAGTGAGCACAGTGGCCTCCATCATCCATAAGTGGAAGAAGTTCGAAACCACCAGGACTCTTCCTAGAGCTGGCCGGCCATCTAAACTGAGCGATCGGGGGTGAAGGGCCTTAGTCAGGGAGGTGACCAAGAACCCGATGTTCACTCTGTCAGAGCTCCAGAGGTCCTCTGTGGAGAGAGGAGAACCTTCCAGAAGGACACCATCTCTGCAGCAATCCACCAATCAGGCCTGTATGGTAGAGTGGCCAGACGGAAGCCACTCCTTAGTAAAATGCACATGGCAGCCCGCCTGGAGTTTGCCAAAAGGCACCTGAAGGACTCTCAGACCATAAGAAAGAAAATTGTCTGGTCTGATGAGACAAAGATTGAACTCTTTGGTGTGAATGCCAGGCATCACGTTTGGAGGAAACCTGGCACCATCCCTACAGTGAAGCATGGTGGTGGCAGCATCATGCTGTGGGGATGTTTTTCAGTGGCAGGGACTGGGAGACTATTCAAGATAAAGGGAAAGATGACTGCAGCAATGTACAGAGACATCCTGGATGAAAACCTGCTCCAGAACGGGAGTTGAGCGTGGAAGCTCAGCACTATAGGGGCCTGTGGCCACTGCCAGAGGGTGCCCTGAAGACTATGAAGCCCTGGACGTCAGCACTGGCAGTGCTGGCAGAAGGAATACTGGAGACACTCAGAGTGCTTCCGGGTCCTCATGCGGCACTTCCGCCACACCAGGAAGTGCTGCAGGAAGCTCATCAGAGGGCACCTCGAGCACATCTGGGTGGTCATAAAAGGGGCCGCCTCCCTCCAGTCATCAGCTGGAGTTGGGTGGAAGAGGATGAAGCTCGTAGGAGAGGAGTGGAGGCGGCGAGGAGAGGACAGGAGTTTGAAAGGCCTGGACTGAGGGTGTGTGACGGAGGGGCAGTGGGTTGTGTGCAGGACACTATTTATTGTAAATATTGTAAATAAATGTGTGTGGTGATTTGAACATTGGTGTATATATATATATATATATATATTTGTTGATTGTTGGAAATGCTTTGTGACCATATTATGCAAATGAAACTAACATATATAGGAAACCTCTTAGTCAGATTAGGCAGTCTTATCACAGTGCACTGAACAATGCACCTGGCAGGCTCCATCAGTCATGATACAATGAAGGACGTCTGTCATGGAGGAATTGTTATCAGTGACTCATGACAACTATTTTTATTTCTTAGTATTTTCCCTAATAGTAACCTCTTTCTGTCTGTGTGGATTTTCCCCCAGCATCCCCCATACTGTTAAGTTAATGGGAGATTTAAATTGGCTTGTGTGTGTGAGTGGGCCTTGCAATTGACTAGCACCCTGTTTAAAGTTCAGAGACAGGCTCAGGCCTCCCCTGACTCTAAATTGGACTAAATGGGAGTAAGGATGTTGGGATATGTTTTGCTAAGCTTTTTTTTTAACTTATAACTTTACAAGTAAATAAAATGGAAAAATATCGCATGTACTTGTAATATAGTTAGCCATTTGATTACTGAAATGGTAAAGGTAAATTGCAGTTTAGGGTACTTTTATGGCGGCGGCACGGTGGAGCAGTGGGTAGCACTGCTGCCTCGCAGTTGGGAGACCTAGGGACCTGGGTTTACTTCCCAGGTCCTCCCTGCGTGGAGTTTGCATGTTCTCCCCGTGTCTGCGTGGGTTTCCTCTGGGCGCTCCGGTTTCCTCCCACAGTCCAAAGACATGCTGGTTAGGTGGATTGACGATTCTAAATTGGCCCTAGTGTGAGCTTGGTGTGTGGGTGTGTTTGTGTGTGTCCTGCGCTGGGTTGGCACCCTGCCCAGGATTGGTTCCTGCCTTGTGCCCTGTGTTGGCTGGGATTGGCACCAGCAGACCCCCGTGACCCTGTGTTCGGATTCAGCGGGTTGGAAAATGGATGGATGGATGGATGGTACTTTTATGGCAGACTTTATAAGGATTGGAACTAATGACCACTCACTGACCAGAGGAGAACAACAAGTAATTTAGCTCACTAAATTAGTGAACTGTTTAATGCAGCCCTGTAAGCTACTGCCTTCCTTCATTTTCATTGTAGTGAAATGATTTCACTACACTGCTCTTTAAGCAGGTGAACTCCAGATTTCTATTTACATCTATTTCACTTTCTGTACTGAAGTAACAACAGAATGGGCCAAAGAGTTGAATTCTATAAGGCCCACACCACCATGTTTCCGTTTTTTCCTAATTATAAATAAAGGAATGCATAGAAGTTAGTTGAACGTGAATAATACAGAAACCTTCTGATAATTAAAATCAAATCAGTGTTAAATGAATAGGGTCAAATAATACAATCTGAAATGAGATGGTTATCAGCCTAAAGAACTGTTTGTTTTTTATAATAATGTGCAAACACTCATGAGTATTTTATTCATTTTCTCTTGATCAAGTGTATTATTAATCCTACCTCAGGAACACAATTTGCAGGTGCTAATAGCTCAGCCTATTTTGATCAGTACCATCCTCTGTGTTGTTCTACACTACCTGTATCCAGAAGCATTACCTTCTAGTCCTGGGATCTGACTGGAACATGTCCCACTGGGATTTCGGCAAGTTCTCATACAAGGAACTCCACAGGGTTTGTAGTGCCACTCACACTGATCAGGGCCATTGTAATAATCACAAAAAAGAGCTGAGAAATGAAAGATAAGTCTACAGTTATCACCTTATTATGGCATTCTTAAAACACTCTGGATGGGATTAAGGAGCCACTTACGGCAAAGGTTAGGCGTTCTCCAGGATACACACACATTGGCCTCATTACAGGCAGCAGCATAAGCCGCCACAGATGTGCAGAAGCACTCACAGTCACCACCAGAGTCACAGGCGCAAGAGTCATAAACACAGGCATCAAAATAAGGAGTAGGGTCTACCTGTAAGGGAAAAACAAAATGGCCTCTTCTAAATGTGGATAATTTGTTGTGTTTCCTTTAATCCTAGTGGATATTTAAATGGTCACAGTCAGACTCCTAGGACTGGTGCCAAATATAAATTTCAAGAGGTGACACCGCTAAGAACAGTTTGAACTTATCATTCAGAAAGCAAACAACAAAGATCTGTGTTGACCAGCACAATGAGTATATTTATGCTTGATAAACAAAGACCACATATACTGGACAGCATTTACCAACAAGAAAGAATCGTAATATATCATTCAGGAACATTGGGAATTACCTGAGGGTGACAGGCAGCAAACACTTTACTCTTAATGATGCTACACTGTTTTAGAGCCCAGGACCTCCGGTAGGGATTGGAAGTGCAGGGATCTTTAGGAACTTTAGCATCTGGGCAGTTAGGGGACACCTTCCAGCCATTCCCAAACTCCATGGCGTTAACCACTAATGACTGGCTTCTAGTCGTGAAGTCATTGTTTGCATTCCCATCATAATTACCACAGAGGCCACAGACATTACCCTAGAAAATAGGAAGACACAGTCACATTTTGTGGAATTCTAAACAATAGTGACATTTTCTATTCAATTCCATGGAAAATTTGGTGCTTTCAAAGATTAACATTATAAGAGAATAAGAAGAGACCTCAAAGTTGTTTGGTCAGCTACAGCTAAGTTGTCCTAATAACTCATGCAGAAATATCTGAAATGTGGTCAATGTGTCTGATCAACTGCATGACTCTGTACATGATTCGTTATTTAATTAGATGAATGCTGAAAAAATTGAAAACTTGTATTGGGACTCCATGAGACTAAGGAGGTTTAAATTCCCTGAGTCACTCAGGGTAAGATAGGTCTTTAAGTCTAATGATGTACTTGGCTGCTCTTCTCCACATGGGCTGCTGCAACTTTTTTGTACTGTGGTGGATCCTTGGGCTCATACCTTGAAAGAGGCGCTCAGCTTAATGTGCACACTGGTTTTCTTGTCCCACATGAGGATCAGCCCGGTCTTGGTTTCAATCACTACATAAATTCCCATATGCATGATCTTGTAAGGCATGTCAACACCAACGTCTCTCTTCATGAGTTCATACTGACCCTCTGACAATCTGAGTTCATCTTTCTGCAGGAGATCAAACAAAAATGTGTTTCAGTTTTACTTCACCAGTTTAAGTTCATGCATTTAATTATTTTGCAGAAGTGCATTATTCCTGTAATACAGTATTACTCTTCATTGAGAAATAATAATATATAGTATATACAGTATATTTTAACTATACATTGGCCTTTATGTATCACATTTCAAGTCCAATAACTCTAGAATCAAAGATCAAAGTATAACTTTAAACTACTTATCATTTTTAAGTTACTGACACTGTTTTTTACAGCAAACATTCTGTGATTTAATCTTTGAAAATTGTATCTTTTATTGACATCTCCTTGCTGCAAACCTCACAAAGTTAGACACAAATGGGCAGGTGGGAGATTTTGAGCTTGACCGAATAGTAGATTAATTTTGCTGCCGAGATCTCATTCTCAAAGCCTTTTTGTTTGTCTGCTATAAGTGTTAAATACAGAGGAGCCAAACAAAGTATAATGTTAGGATGCTTATGGGTTTTTTCCTTGATTGCAATTTAATACCTGCTATTATTAAGCTTCTTGGATCTGCTGTGTTTTGTCTGAAACTTCCACAGTTTATGTGCATACTATCAGGGTTTGCTCAAATTGTCTGGTTGCCCCAAGTTGTGTCACTTATTTTCACTTATTTTTTCTCTTATATCAAACTGAAAAAACTCAGTGTATCAACAATATTGTGACATACACTTCATTGGGGAGCATCTTTACATTTTTCTCCATGCTTCAGTCACTATCGAATAAACTTTTACATTTCTTGGCAGATTCAATGATTGCCGAGTTTTTTTTAAACCTGTTAAAAGATGGTGTTACTCTGTCAAAACCATTTCTGTCTCATCACCAAACTTCAGAAACCTCTTAGCGTGATTTCTGATATCAAGCATTAAGCCCCAGAGACCTTCTTCACAATAATGGGTATGCCCACTGAGGTCACAATCACCTCACTCTGAGGTCCCATAAAGGCCACCAGCACATAAATGACCTAAAAAACTTATCATTCATGTTTGTGAATCTGTTAAGCTGTGGATCATATGCTGAAATTACTGGTTTGCAATTTAACATCAATTATCCCTAACACTGCAACAGACAATATTTTCCACTCCACTGCTGTACTCAATCACTTTTCAGACAGAACTGTCCCAATACCACCACTGCCCCCATGCCTACTAAGCATCATTGTACCTTTTTCTTCCCATCTCTCTTCTTCAGTATGGCACACATCTATGGAACATCAATTCAGCTCCTCATTACTTCACCCCATTTTCCCATCATACTTCTCACATTCCAAAGAACAATTATTATTGTTTTACCTACACATATTCTATTATTCACTGCTCTATCTTTTTAAATTTAACCTCACTAGACCAGTCTCTTGAGGTGCACCAGATCTAGGACCACCTTGAAATAGGCTTGCACAAATTGTGATGAAACAGGATTCCCCAAATTTCGTGATTATTGCAGGCATGGATGGGGGGCCATAGGATTCAATGTATTCTACCCCATTTATTCTTTGTACTACTCATTTGTTTAATGTGTTGTAACATCATCTTTGAATAGACTCCTTTACTGACATGTGAAAGAAAGGATACTTTATTCCAACTCCTGATCACTGGTTTTAGTATTTCTAATTACCAAAAAATTAATTACAAATAAAGAAATGAAAACTTTCAAAAAGCTATCATTCATGGCTAGTGTCAACTTTGGAATCCATACTGATATTTGCAATAGATACCCCCAGAAAAAGCTTGATGGCCTTGGAGCATGTGGTCCCAGTGCTTCCACAGGGGATATTCTCTGTGATCACACGGAAAGTGCCATTATTGGAGTTAATTCCGCAGTAATCCTGGGAAGAAAATAACAAGATAAGAAGGTAAATCAAAGAGCTTCTCAGGGAGTAGCATTTGTAAAAATATTCTGTTCTTCATCTAGCAGCATAAACAACAGTGCAATAAAACTTTGAAAAATCTTTTTTATAGCAAAGCTAAAAAATACCTGTGCATTTATTCAGACAATTATAACTTACAAAATATGAAGGAATGAAGAATGCCCTTCTTATAGGATATGACAGGAACAAGTCTTTATGTACACACCTGAGCAACAGTGTATTCACAGTTGCCACTAAAACTGAATCTTTTCCCATCAAACGTGAGGTGATGCCCCTCTCCTTGGATGACACAAGAACCGTGACACTGCAGATTAGTGCATTGCCATTTCTGGTCTTTGCAGGTGCTGAAAGAGACATTAAACATCACAATATTCTTAGACTAAGGAGTCGCTTTAGTTAACTGAGTTTTGTCTGATGAATACAGACTTAAATGTAAAGTTCATTGAAGCAGGCAAAGAGAAGTGAGCAAATATTGAACTCACACATGTCTTACTGTTTTAGAGAGAATTCACCCATTCTGGAAGTTCTTCATGAAATAGAGTGGGTTTTATGTTAATTAATACAAAAATACCTCTAACAAAAGAACTAAGTAAATTTTCTGACATAAACTAATTCTTCCATCATCAAACCTGTTTAATTCATTCCATGGTTTTTAGGGCTGGAATTTACCCTTGCAAATTCAGTACGTGGGAAGAGCCCACACTGTATATTTCTCCAGTCTGTTGAAGAACATATTCACATGCACAATCTCATTCATATGAGGACAATTTAGAGTCACCAATTAACCTAAACAGCTCATATCACTTAGTGGAAACTGTAGTAATGGATGGACTACTGTGTCACAGGAAATCCATGCAAACTCCAGACACATAAAACAAGGCTGACATTTTAACTCAGAATTCAGAACTTGTGAGGCAGCAGTGCTCTCCACTGCACCATAATGCTTTCCAACATTACACTCATTGTTGCAAAAATTAAATGTTTAATATTCATTTCCATACTGTAAATTGAAAAACCATAATGCAAGTATGAAATAAAATACATGATTTTATGAAAAATAATGTTGTTTTCCAAAATTATCAGACAATGTAGAGCTGACTAGAGTACCTGTTAGCCTACTACAGTTTTAGAAACAAGATTCCCAGGAATACTCTGGGAAACTCTGAAGGCCTTCTTAAGAGGACAAATTATCTCATATCTTTCCCACAGAAATTAATTGGAAACCAAGAAGGTATCAGAGCTAATCAGTGAAATTACTAGAATAGATCAAGAACTTGCCAGGTGTCCAAGTGAGGCACTTCATAGGAAAAGGCAGGCTCTGCATTCAGAGCTCAACCTCTTAACTGTTATACTATGTTTTATTAAGTTTAATGTCACTGTTCTCTGTGCCCACTGTTATGGACTCATTCATACAGGCAGACCAAGTATGGCACACAGGGGCACAGCACCAGCATTTAGAATTGCCGAGCCAAGCACAGGACTAGAGAGCCAAAGACAACTGGACAATTGAATAGTCAGCCTAAAGACAGATTAGTTTATTTCTGTCTTCTGTCAGTACACCATCCTCTTTCCTTGTTGGGAGAATGAGAACTGTATGTAGGCATTGTGCTATTTCTGTATTTTTGAAGGTGGGATTTGAGTCCTTTCCTGTCCTTGTTTGGATCTGGAGCCAAGAACCTGCACATTGAGCGACCAGTATATAAGAATGGACCTATGGCCAACACTTTGAAGCTTCCGGGCGGAAGATTATGTCTTCCATCTGAGGCCGGGCAGAAGATTATGTCTTCTGTCCGGTTAAAATCCTTTAAGTGTGGCGACGAAAGATGGCAGACGGCATAGGTCGAGTCTCCCACATGCTTGATATGTCTGTCATAAGCTTCCCGTTTGTAATACCGCGTGAACCCGTCAATAAAGAGCTAGATTATTCTTTTTACTTCTCGTGTAAATCTTGTAACCATCTTATTGCATGCTGGAGGGGGATAATACCTTTTTTATTTATAATTAATTAAATTCAGGTTAATTAAAACACCGTAATTGAAAAGAACACATTTCCAGAGAGCTAATGCCTCTTAAGGAAACATTAACAACCAAAGACACTGAACAACTCATTCTTAAATCAAGACATCATTATTATGAACATGGAGAGAAAGCTAATAAGCTCTTAGCTCAACAAATCCACAAGCAAGAAGTTTGCAATGCAATCCCAGCAATCACCAACACAAATGGAGACAAAATCATTGACCATAAAAATATAATACACACATTTAGAGACTATTATAAATCCTTATATTTTACTGAGATTAAGGAAGGCATGACAAAATCTAATGCATTTCTGGATGCATTACAGATACCACAAATAGATACTCTTCGTGCAGAGGAATTGGATAAACCTCTGGCACTATCAGAATTACTAGATGCTATAAAATCACTTCAGAGTGGGAAAGCATCAGGAAACCCTGATGGTTACCCTGCCGAGTTTTATAAGAAATTCTCAACTCAGCTAGCTACCCTTTTATTAGCAACATTAACAGAAGCTAGAGACAATAAAATTCTACCTCAAACTTTTTGCCAAGCATTAATTGCTGTCTTTCCTAAACAAAATAAGGACTTATTACAATGTGTATCACACAGACCAATTTCACTTCTGAATAATGATGTTAAGATACTCTCCAAAGTCCTAGCTAGAAGGATGGAGAAAGTGCTCCCTTCGGTAATTTTACAAGAAACAAAATGTCAGAGCTACTCTGTCTGATTCTTTGGGAGTTTAAGTGATACGCTTGTGCTCTGTGACGACCATTTCAAAGAAATTAACTTACCAGGTGTTGCAGCCCACTTTCATCTTCTCACCAGGTTTATATGTTATTCCATTGTGAATACAAGGACACTGGGAAGCAAGAATGCACTTGCCATGGCCATTAGACACCAGGCCCGTTGGACATACACAGCCCGAGACACACCCTTTACTGTACTAAAATGCCAAAGAAAATGAAAAGTTAAATGGGTCCTCTTTTCTTAAGGTAAGTAATGGTAAAAGGCACAATAACTTACACACTCCATGTGAAGAGTCTGACAACTCTTCTGACACTCTGCTCCAGGAGATCCAAGGGGTAGAGTGGAGCAATTAAGGTAGGTCATTGGCTGCTTACAAACTACAGTCAAAAAGAAGGTGAATTTTAAACATAGAGAGCTGTTTTTCTTGTTATTTGGTTGAGTATTCTTTATGGGAGCATTTCAAAACCTTTATAGATATTAGAAAGGGATTCTCAAATGGTAAGGCAATGACATAATTAAGGGGAATACCATAACTGAGAAACAAATATACAGTCGACCCGCTGTATAAGCAGGGGATTGGTTCTAGGACCCAACACACACACCTATGGATACCAAAATCCGTGGCTGCTCGGGTCACTTATATAAAACAGTGTAGTATTGCTATACAACCTACGCACATCCTCCTATATACTTTAAATCATCTCTAGATTACTTATAACACTTAATATAATGTAAATTCTATGTAAACAGTCACTATACTGTATTGTTTAGGGAATATTGACTTCGACAAGAGACATGCCGCTTTTGAAAAGATTGAAGGTTTTTATTTTGTCATCAAGAGATAGCACTTTACACTCCCTCTTAGCCTTTAAGGGATTGCTCTGACCACTTAAGGAGACGATTTTTACTAGAAATAAAGGGTCCACACAATGTGACACCAAAGACCTCACAATGTCTAACAGTTAGGATTGTCGACTAAACAGCGTTTGTTTAAAGAAACGTGTGGCATCAGTTGCCGGTGTGCACACCTGTGTCCCTATCAGCAATACTGGTTTCATTGATTGAAACTTTAGCATTTAATTTACTGGATGCTGATTATTTACAGTCAGTCTGTGAGTTTCCAGGCTTTTTCTAGCCCACACAGCCTTTTGCACATGCTTGTGTATAGATAACCTAAGCCAAGTTTAAAACTGGTGCGCTGGCCAGGTGTCTGCAGGCTGATAGACGGTTTAAGAAAGTTTAGTTTCCCTGTTTGGTTAGTGAGTGGTTTAGTCTTCTTTGTTTGAGTGTCTTTATTTTCCAGAATATGTGTATTTCTTTTGCATTTTGTTTTAGGAGCTTCAGTACTGTGGGAAGTGTAACGATGGAAACCATTTCCTAACTTGGTGATTGGTAGCATTTAGAAGGTAGGATAGTTAAAAGAGAAAGAACTTCCCTTTTATAAAGGCAGTGATTGCCGGAGAATGGGACTGATCGATCTACAGTGTAGAGCAAGGGTGCTTCATGTCGGCAGAGCTACACAACTTAAGAGCAGTGTGGCAACTCAGCCATTTTCTGCTATATAGAGATGCTGTAAGTTTACTCCTATGAGACATTTTATTCAACTCCTATAGCTGGAGGCTACAGCAGGGTGTGCCTAGAGATCACTTAATTCACGTGGATTCAGCTTAGTGCTCAGTGTGTGGCAAATTCAAGTTTTGCTTTTTTTGTAACTTTTTAAAAAAAAAATTCCAATCCGTGATTTATTGAATCTGCAGATGCCATGGCCATCTGTACAGTACATGATTGTACTGGTAGAGAGACCACAATTCTGCATGTCAGTGGGGAAAGGTAGAGGCTGGTTGAGGAATGGCAGACCACCTGCAGGAGGCAATACATAGTCCAAAGTTAGGAGAAATGGGAAGAGTTTTAAGAATTTAGTTTTATTTTCATTTAAGTTAAAGTTTCATTTAAATTTAAGTTAATGTTTCGTTTAAGATAAACTAAAAACTTATGTCCAGAAGGATTGGCAGAAGGTCCTTGCCTTCCAATCCATTGGGTGGCAGCATACAAAATTATAGAATGCATTGTCCTACTTGTTCATTATTGTTAGTTTAAAAGCTATCAGAAATGCTGATTCTAAAAGTGTTTCTGGGTTATTGCTGAAACTAATCTCAATTGGGGGTGGCAAATGGGGGGTGGGGGGTTAATGCATGACGAAGGCACATTTGACATTTGACACTGGCACTAAAAGAGAGTAGGAGCTCACTGCTAGGAGTAAGAGGCTAGCGTTGAGATAAAGAGATGAAAGGCAATAGACTGAGTGCTTTCAGGTACTTAGTGTGTGGGCAAGCCAGCCACCTTGATATGCTTTTGTTTTAGTTTTCATCTACTGCTGCTTTGGTACGTTTTGGTACTTTAGTGTTTTCCCCTTATTTACTTTTGTTCTCCTTGCATGGAATGCCATGATGGCGTCTTCCCAAGTCAGAGTGTTGTTCATCTTGAACAATTTCGTGAAAAAAAATAAAAATATTCAAGTGTATGATAACATTACATGATTGCCAAACTGTGGAAGAGTATCCAAAAACAAAACATGCATTATAAATTAATGGTTATAGATGTTGACAGTTTACCTGTTTTTGGTTTATCTGATCCCATACATCTCAACTTTCCGTTACTGCAAGTGCTTAATACAAAAGGAAACAAAGTAACAAATGTAAGAGATAAGACCTTCGAATAATTAGCTTCCCTGTCCTATATTTAAATTACACGGTTACAACATACCACATGGCTCCATCCCTTGAGACAACCTCTCCAGCAAGCAATACTGAACCTTTGTTGTAACACGGACATTCTGACTCATGGACACACTCGCCATTCTGGTTCATGTAGGTACCCTGCTTACATCCACAACCATCTACAGGTACAAACTGAACACTGCATGTGAAATCTGGCTCACTGAGAGACCGGCAAGTATGATCACAGCTTGTCATCCTGTAGCTGTAGGTCATTGTCTTTGGACAGGAGGTAGAATAATTAGCTGCAAGAAAAATGAGAAAACGGGATAGTCAAAACATCTGCAGTTCATCGCCGAGGTGCTCCCTCATTGCATTGGCCTATATGTGAGCTGTACTCACTGCAAATGGTTGACCTCCAGCCTGTCAGAAAGACTCCCTTGGCTGCACAGGCCCGAACATAGGAGGAGACTGCTGCACACATAGAGTCCTCACTTTGCTCATATGTACAAATGTCATACATGCAGTTCTGGTGAGAGAAAGATAAGTTGGAAAAAATTTGAATCACAAGCCATCCTAAATAAGAATTATATAGATAGAATAATTTTATTTCATTCATTTGTTTCCAAATTGGCTTTTTTTGATAGATGTTGCAAGGGGAGGCAGTAATTTGCTCTCTCAGTTTAACCAAGTCCAGTTAATCCAATGTGGGTTTGTCCGGTAGTTTGTTCTTCTATTAATCAGGTGCTAAGCTATAACCAAACCCCCGACAGGTTGTCAGTTCAAAGCAGGTCGGAAGAGGCAATAATGTTAGTGATAATTCTGGACACAATGGCTGGTATTTCAGTGTTGCCTGATTGATAAGAGTACTTTGACTTACTTTTTCATAGGATGTAGAAACTATCACACTGTGACAGGGAGAAAATGGTCCTGATGGATCTGACAGTAGGGAGCACCAACGTTTTGCAAACTGTTCTGAAAAACAAAGGAATAAAAAAAATGGAGTGTTAAATATGTTTGAGAAGAACATTTAAATGGAACAAATATCATGTTAGCATTGACCAACATGTGTGAGAGATGCAGTAAAATGAGCTCTTCCTTTTAAAACCTTGAGTTAAACCTTACCATTTTCAACACTCTGACTGCAGGGGTCATCATAGCTATCAAGTACATCTGGGCATGTTGCCATGGTCTTCCAAGTGTTAGCAAAAGCAGAAGCTGTTCCTTCTGTAACTCCACTGGCAGTATTAAAGTCATCCGTTTGAACATTATTAAAATTACCACAGAGACCTAAAAATAAAAGGTCTGTTAGTTAGGATTAGTGAAGACTTCATATGGTAGAAACAGGTCTTTTGTCATGAAGCCTTGGAAGATTCCTGTTTTTAAACCTCAAATGTATGCTGCCATGAGTCTGACCATTGAACCAGACCTATGAGGAATTCATTTAGTGGGCAAAAAGAAACTAGTGAAGTCTACCACTGTAAATCTAACATGCCTTTCTGTTCTCTCTCCATAAAACAGATGGCTGGAGAAACCACATGTAATACTGTTGCTGTGGTTTTTATCATATTTTATTACTTTTCATTTTAATTCAGCTGAATGGTGATCTTACACTGATCCAGGAATCCAACAATTCAATCCAACATCACAACCACACAGCGTTTGGCTACAGACGATATGTGGTATCATGATAGTGAATTTTTCTAGTATAACATCAGGCCAATACTGTGGTGAGATATGGTTTTTTTACCTGTTTGATTTATACTTTTTGCATTATGTATTAGAGTTGATTATTATTATTTATCATTTCTTATTTATTTCATTTTGAATTCTTATCACAATAGCAGCCACTTTTTATGGTTGCCATACTGTTGCTAAATACAAGTTGGACATATACGATGCCTTTCACATTATTGTGCCAAAACTATTTAAGATGACAGTGCACGTTGTTGACTTTCTAAGATTTTTGGCTAAAAAGATTTTGTCGAAGTGTTTCATGAACATTTTTTTAGTTAGGGAAATGATTTCATAGTTATAGTTGGGACCTTTTTTGCCTCAGATGTTTGACTTTGATTTTGAAAATCTGCTTCACTATGACAATATTTTTTTGTCTTTCTGGCCTCAGTCCTCCGCCTATTATTAATGAGCCCTTTTTTCGTATCCCACAAAAATTTCATCTGCCAGTCCTTGCAAAAATGAAATGTTAGGCTCATTTTTCACAACTGGCCACTATACTGTATATGCAATGGTAACATTATTAGCTCTTCTCATTCATTTGAAATTGATTAGATATATCTTTTGGAGTCTAATTATATATTTTATTTTTAATGCTTTGTCCATCATTGGCAGTGAGGTTTTCAGAGCATTTTTGATTTTCTTTTTAACATTTTTGTGCTACTGTTCTTGCTTGTTGAATCTCTTTTCACTTTTCCAGATTCTGGTTCTACAGTGCTTTTTTGTTTGCTCTTTAGAAGTTAGTCTATGACTAAATAAACAGCCATGTCTATATGTGCAATGACTGGCGATCAAAGCAAAGCAAACATTTGCAGGTTCATCCACAACACTTTTATTGTTAGATTTCAAGTTAGTGTCATGGCTGTCAGTATCATATGCATTTTTATTTTATACCCTGTAGCTATTGTTATATGTAAGCATAAATTCCATTTTTTATGTCCATTTTGTTCATTTTGATTCTTTGATTTTATCATTGTTTATGTTAATATTGCGGTTTATTTTTATTATTTGCCTAATTATGTATTTTATGTCAATTTTATTTATTATGTAGTTTCTATGTGCTTAAATTTGTTCTGCCATGTCACTTGTGTTTTGAGGGTGGTTCCCCAAGAGGGGCCACATGTCAATCTCTGTTGAGAGACTGCTTCCAGTTCTATAATGGCTCACGTAAATTGCAGTCCATCTCTGGTACGCTGCATGTGTCTGGTGGTTGGTGAGTTGTTCCTTTTTGCTGTTGATTATTCTTTACATTTTTTGGCTTTCATCTCTTTGCTTCTTTTTTTGGAATTTAGATTTCTGGTTAGTGTTTCGGGACATTTTGTTTAGGATTGCACTATAGACAATGTTGCCTCCTCTTATGCTTTTTGATTTTTTGTTAATAAATTCCCCCTTTATAAAGTTTTTTTTTTTTTTTTGCTATAAGGTGGTTGTCCCCTCCCTAGTGGGACATTATGTATGTATTGTGGGATATTTTATTGAACTTTAAGTGTTAAGCACATTTTAGCCCAGTGTAGGCCCAAGCCAGCCACTCAAGTGAAAGCTAGGCTACCTTTTACTGCAGTTCTTCAGGTAGGCTGGTAGGATTCGGACCTGCTTACCTGGATAGTTTTTGAAGTCCTCAGACCTCTTTGGCTATTTCAGGTGTGTGAATCACAACAGCTATAACCATATGACAACCTTTTTCAATGCAGCACCAACTTTTGGGAAAATTAAACTTTTATTTGGTTGCATGCCTATTTGTAGTGACATCATTAAACCTAGTTATACAAGGCCCATATCTTTAGACTACATTTCGAGTTCAAGATCTGCACCGAAATCTGCCTGTAAAGAATTTCCTACCAAAACAGTTTGATGAATCAAGAGGATAAAACTAAACACAGAAACAACATACTCAGGTCAATCAATAAACAACATAGAAAGAAAAAGAGCTCCATACCCAAAGTTTCAAGAGATCATTTTACAGTCAATGTCAAAATTATATTTAGCAATATGGCCATTAGCATTAAGGTGATCAAGAGGACAACAAAGATGGCATATCCAACTCTTACCACAAGTGTTGCTCTTGTAGGAGGCATCAATAGTTACATAGACCTGCATTAAAGGGGACAACTGAATTTGGAGCTGGAGCCCAAAAGTTGTGTCGATGATCATGTGAAATGTTGATGGATTGAAGGCGGTGAAATTGCCTAAGAATGAAAAAAAAGTATGTTCAGAACTGAGGAACTCTTTAAAGCTCACTACACACTGATTTTTTCAAGAAAAACTGCTAAGGCTCTCACAGCAGTTTTTCAAAGTTTACATACTTTTTCATAATTTAATATAGAATGAATACTTAAAATTATGTGTATACAAAAAAGAAGAAAATGTCTTACCTGTATTTAATGGAATTTGCATCAAAATCCCATTTACGTACATCTCTCCAGCTGGGTTAACCATGATGACCTGCAGAATTAGATAAGGGAAAGGTAATGTTAATGTAGCCTGTTTGACTTAATTTGACAAAACCTTTCTAAATAATCAGTATGTAACCCTTTTTATAAAACCAAATTCTTGCTCTGAATGCAAAAGAGAGACATAAAAGCAATGGAATCAAGTTACTGGATATAAAAATCATTCAGATGCCCAAGGGTATTGCCATGAAAAGCCCAAGTATCTGGAATAAATGGTTACAGACCCACACAGGTGACAAATAATAGAAAGTATAATACAATTAAACAATAAACAAAAGCATTGATGCCAACTGACTCCTATTATCAATTTCTGATAGGGTCTTTCCACCAAACATAAAAATCAATCAACATGCCCAGTTTTCTTCTTCTGACTGTAATTCTGTTCCTTTGATTTGCTCACCTTTTGTTTTTTACTTCTTTATTGCATTCAACACCATACAGCGCAAACTGCTGGGGTAGAATCTCCAGTCAATAAGAACTGATTCTACCGTGTTCTGGATAATGGATTACTTAATATTCAGACCACAGTTTATGAGACTTAAGAACTGAGTATTGGACAGGGTTGTGACTAGCACAGGGTTTCCACAGAGAACTGTACTGGCTCTCTTCCTGTTTACTCTGTACACCTCAGATGTTATATACAGTACTAAGTCATGTCATCTACAGAAATATTCTGATGATAAAGCCATAGTTGGGTGTTATCAGTGGTGGGCAGAAGTATGAATTCAGGACACTATTGGAGGACTCTGTAAAATGATGCAAATTGAGCCATCTGCACTTTAGAAAGACAAAGGAGATTACTGTAGACTTCATGAAGATCAAGCTCACTCTGCTTCTGGTTCTCATTGATGGTGAAGATGTGGAGGTGGTATGGCCAAACAAGTACCTCGGGGTGCACCTGAACCCCAGGTTTGAGTGAAGTATCAGCATGTAGGGAGTATATAGGAAGGATCAGAGTCGGCTATCTTTACTGAGGAGGTTAAAGTTGTTTATGTACAGTATGCAGGCCACTCTTACATGTTTTCTACTAGTCTGAAGTGGCCAGTAGTGTGCTGGGGAAATGGCATTAGTGCAAGTGAAGGAAATAGATTAAATAAACCGAATAAAAAGTCTAGTTCAATCTTAGGAGTCAGGCTGGACTCTTTGGAGGAAGTGGTACAATATAGGTCATTCAGGAGGCTCCTGATTATCCTGGAAAAGGACTTTCACCCCCTGTATGAAGCTTTGGCTAAACAGAGGAGCGCTCTTAGTAACAGACTAAAATAGCTGCATTTCTCCAAGGAGCACAATGTAACGTTGTTTCTACCCTCAACCATCAAGCTCTATAATGAGTCTTCCCTCGGCCAAGGAGGTATTGTTCCCTCTATGTTCTGAAGGGTACTGAGCTGGACTAGCAGACATCTTAACAGACAACAATGCCATGTGCAAAGTACTGTGCTATCCTGTACTGTGAAAGCATAACTTATAAATATGTGCAATTCTAATTGCTTTACACTTAATGAATACCTGCACTTTGTTAATCTACTTAAAGATACTTTCTACTTTGTTATCATACCTAAAATAATTATAATTCTTGTTATATGTATGTTTGTGTCATTTTAGTCTGCTGCTGTAATCCTGCAATTTTCTTCAGGATTAATAAAGCTTCTATCTATCTATCTATCTATCTATCTATCTATCTATCTATCTATCTATCTATCTATCTATCTATCTATCTATCTATCTATCTATCTATCTATCTATCTATCTATCTATCTATCTATCTATGTACATATGATAATAAACTTAACAAGAAACATATCAATCACCACATACTGCTAATGCTGTAGTCAAGATCAACTTTTTGTTTGAGTCCAACACAAGTCTAAGACCACTACTACTAGAGATTACATCAAGTTTGGGTCAAAAGAGAGTCGAGACAACGTCAAGGACAAGTCCAAATGACAGTAAAACTGAATCAAGACTGAAGCCGAAAAAAAACAGTCCTCTTTGAGACCAAAATATAACTAGAATTTACATGGTTCCAGTCCTAATACACTAATTCTCTGATAGAAAATGAGATACATGTATTCTATACTCATGCAGATTCATGTTACACAATACACTTAAGTGTGTAAAAAGATATCACAAGTATGATGAGATAACATGTAGCCCTAAGTCCCAGTTGAAAAATTTGAGCATACTTCAAATCATAGAAACTAATTTCATTTGCTTATTTAACAGTTAATGATTTTATAGAGTGGTGCTTTGAACTAAATAAAAATGTTTTTAAAATGATCATGTGGTTGGGATGTGTGTGTGTATGTGTGTGTTCATCCTATGATGGCATGCTTTGTTCCTGTCTTGCGCCCTATGCTAGCTGGGATAGGTTCCAGCAGACCCCTGCGACCATGTTCAGGACTGAGCAGGTTAGAAAATGACTGACTGATGTTTCACTTTCATTCGTAATGATCAAAAAACGTGAAAAATGAAGCAAATCCATTTAAACATATTGCATTTTAACAGGATTTAGACTCAACACTCTCTAAAAACATTATAAATAAACCTGACAAGTGTTAAGCTGCATAGATTTAAAAGAGAGAATAATAAGAACTAAAACTTCACATCTTCATAGACTGCTCAGCAGTAATGCATAACAAATCACACAAGTCCATGCCATCTTTTTAGCATGGTACCAATAATATTTTGTATGCTATTAAATAACAAAACATAGGTTACAAAGTTAAAACTGTGCAAAACACTCCACCCTTTAAACATATTTAGCAATTCATTAGTATCATAAAATGCTCAAGATGCATAAATTAAATTTTAACAGACAAACTTTAATGAATGAAGCTTTTTAAAGAGTTTTGTACCTGCTTTGCACAGTTCTTCCAAACAGCTCAGTTACGACTGTCTAATATGTTTTATGAACATTTCCCTTCTAGAATGCATCTTTCTGCGTTAAAACGTCAAAACACTTCAGTGTCCTTTACACAACTACCATAGTCAACAGTTACATTTGAGAAAAAGGAGAGGGGATATTATTTCTTGTGAATTCTGGGTACTTTTTGGACAATTGATTTTAATTTTAAAACATAACAGTGAAAACTGGGACATAGGTCAATTGTCTTTTTTTGTCTGGATTAATAAACAGATTCTGGACAGTTTGATTTTCTTTTTTAATTTATTCTGGAAACTGAAAACATTTCATTTATTGATATTTGATATTTTTTCAGCAGTTCTTACTCATTTGATAGCTGTCCAAACATCATGTTGTTGTCCCATTGTAACACGCTCAAGTGCCAAACTGTGGTCTTTGAAACTGCCTCTTAAATTTATTGTATAGACTCTAACCAAGTAATAAAAGTCTATAGATCATTGTTTACTTTGAAAGAGAAGATTGTGACCAAAGAATATGTCCAGTGATGGACAATGAACGCCATATCTAATTAGCCCAATGTGTCAGTGGAGATTATCCTACTCTTCTTGAGCCACTCCCAAAACAGGGCTGCAGTGAAATGCATCACTTGTGCATTTCTGGCAGACTATCAGCAAGGTGAGAGTGGCCTTGATAACAGCTAAGGAGATGTTAGTCATTAGGCAACAACTAACCCTGCTGTTCACTTTCACTTTCTCTGCTTCTCTCTTTCTTGACTCATTCACCTCTCTGAGGATCACCCTGAGGAAACAGCTGACCTGGATGCCCAAGAAGACTTCAACACTCTGAGGAGACTCCAGCCCTTAAACTGTATGGGAATCATTACCCCCTGTTTCTCCTACTTACCCTAAGAACATACCGGCACCACCTCCCCTTCCACTTTCAACACATTATCTAAATCAACAGCCACAGGTCTTCACTTTCTATCTACCTCTATGTGTCTGTGTGTACACACACGCTCAGGTTTATGCACACAGTGAAGATTTAAAAGTGAAGACTGTTTTATTTGCACTCATGTTCTCTTCCATAATAGAAACTGATCTATAACCTCTTGTTACACACATTCTACACACTACAGCTAGCAGATATTTGCAGTGTTTGTATGCAAACACACAAAAAGGAAAATAAAAATAAACATCATTCTAAGGAAGTTAGTTGGGTATGAACACCAACAAGTCCAGGAAGATATAAAAAATTCCAGACTCTGGATTTGAGTCTGAGACCAGGCTTCAGTGTTACAGTAGCCTTACAAACTGCGTAAATCTATTCATCTGTATTATATCAGAGCCTTGCACCTTATCATGAAGTTGAGTCCAGAGGAAAAGGGAAAGAGGAAATAACTAGCTGATGCAAGAAACAAAAGGAAACAAAATCTTTGTCTTAAAGCAAGCAGGGCTCAAAATACCAAGAAATGCAGACAGAACAAATAATACTGTATATAAAAAAAACTTTTTTAAAATGTCCTCATAATAGCTTATTTAATTTACTTTAACTAGATAGTTGTTTGATTAACTGTGAATCCAAGAGCTTGAATGTTAAAATCTGCATACTGCCATCTTAAATACTGTAGATGGAAGGTCATGACAAGTATATAACATGACTGGCAATGGGCATGTCATAATAAACAACATGGCCGTGACAACGCAAAGGTCATCACTAAATGGTGGCAAATCAAAAACATAGCAATGTTGCCAGAATAGTAAACAAAATAAATAATATTAATCACAAAATGAGGGATGAAGAATTGTAGTTGGCTAAAAACAACCTATCATGAAAGCAAGACAAGTATATCCATGAAAGACAAACAAGAATAATGGTGGGTCCCATCACTTGCCACCATTGCAAGCTCTCACCAGGTCAATGCTGCAGAGCCTTGTTATTCAGATTTCATCCATAAATTACTCTAAAGAATCACCCTATTCTCCCTGACAGTTAGTCAGGCAACTTAAACCCCTCAGATGTTACTAACCGTATTTGTGGTGGGCAAAGACAGAGTCACAGACTTCAGACATGTTTCTGTATTTGATTGTCCACACTTGACAATCTCAGATAGAATGGCAAATCTGTTATCCACATGATCCTTAAAAAGAGACAAAATAAAATACAAAATACTGAAAAAATGTAACACTGGGTGCCGAGTCATCTTAATCTCACTTACATTTGGGAATAGAAGAATAAACATTGTTTAGCTCAGTCAGTTGCCCAGTGACCAGCAAGGTCTCTGGCTATTTATTAAGTTGTAAGGTTTTGATACTGAGCTAACCTTGGATAGTAAGTAAGTGCAGTCTCCATGGAAAGTGAACTGTGTTCCATCAAAAGAGGTGATGTGGGAGCCACCCTCTACAGCACAAGTCCCAGGACAGTCCAAATCTTTGCAAGTCCATAATCCTCCACTACAGGTACTGTTGATGACAATTAAGATTTCAATGTTTAATTATAGTATTGTGATTTAATGCATGCAAAAAAACAAACAGCAGCAAATGAATGTAACCTACCAGCTTCTGCAGTTACTGGAGTATGACTGCCCAGAGTGGTATAC
The DNA here is from genome assembly GCF_900747795.2 of Erpetoichthys calabaricus. Lineage (NCBI taxonomy): Eukaryota > Metazoa > Chordata > Cladistia > Polypteriformes > Polypteridae > Erpetoichthys > Erpetoichthys calabaricus. The sequence continues at coordinate 96,468,918 of NC_041395.2, forward strand.
TTGGCCATTGTGGGTACAAGAACATTTTGTTAGGGGGATACAGCCTTTCTTAGTTATGTCATCCAAGACCATACCTGTCAAGCAAGAAATGTTTCAGTGTGAAGGTTTTGAGAAGCTCATGCCACCGCAGAACGCTCTCATACACTTTCTGAAACTCTGACTTCACATTTTGATTTTTGTTATAAATGGCTGTGTGTTTGGTACTCTAGAGCCAGTATTTCACAGTGCTGGGTATTTGCCTTAAAGTTTTTGTTGAGCATATTACGTTACCCTCTATGATGTGCCTTTTAAAACATAATTTATTCTTTAAAATGTATAAATGTTAAACTTAACAGACTTTACACATACAGTTGATGATGAGTGACATACACTATATACTGAAACAAATGGTGCACCATAACACGCAAATTCTTTTTGAAATGTATGCATTATTTAGTGGAAAGTATATGCTGCATACTAAATCACATATTGTATACATGAAATACATAAAGTCCATGCTGAAAGGCATACACTTTATACTGGAAACAGCACTACATATTGAAATAGATCAGCTGAACACTGAGAGTCATATTCTTTGAATTAAAATAAAAATGCTCTAAATTAAAAAATGTACACTCTATTTAATGCATACAGAGCTCTATTGAAATGATTTGATACTCCATTCTGGCTTGCATAAATTCATTCTGAAACATATCCTAAAGGTTATTCACTCTAAATAAAATACATAATCTACATTAAAATACTAAAACTTGATATACTGTATTTTCAAACACATCCATTTTTGTGTTGAAACAATGTAAACTTCGCTGAAATGCATTTATCCTGAAAACGTACATCCCACAATGAACAGGTGCAGTCCATGTTAAGTACAAGCTACCTGTGATCAAATTAAAGAATATTCAGTCAGTCATTGTCCAACCCGCTATATCCTAACACAGGGTCACGGGGGTCTGCTGGAGCCAATCCCAGCCAGCACAGGGCTCAGGGTAGGAACAAATCCTAAGCAAGCACACACTAGGGACAATTTAGGATCGCCAATGCACGTAACCTGCATGTCTTTGAACTGTGGGTGGAGACTGGAGCACCCAGAGGAAACAAATGCAGACACAGGGAGAACATGCAAACTCCACACAGGGAGGACCTGGGAAGCGAACCCAGGTCTCCTTACTGCGAGGCAGCAGCGCTACCATGATGCCACCATGCCGCCCAGAATGTTCATTATTCCATTTTATAATCTGTGTATCTAGTTCAGGGCCAAGGGGGCCATATCCTGTCCTAAAAGTATCTGCCATATTGCGGCCCCTCACTCTGGGTGGAGAGGCAGCCCACTGCAGGGTGTAATCACAAACAAATCCATACTCAATTTTACATGACGTTTGTAGATTTGGCAGTTAGCCCAGAGCATGATTAAGAAATATATATATATATATTTAAATTTTATTACAAGCGTTTGTTCACTTTTTCCTGACAGCTTTAACCAAGGAAACTCTACACTTGTTTACATGCTTTCCAGTTTTATTTTAGGTAGAGGACAGGCAGGTTAGTTGACTTTCTGAGCGTCACATAGTGAGTCACAGGCAGCAAGTGAGCAGGTAACCTCGAGATTTAAGAGCCATTGCCTTAGCCACTACACCACTTTACATTTAAAAGTCTACTTACATCACAGAATCCATTTGTGAAATAGCATCTGTATAATTTAAGCTTCTTAAAAATGCATTTGCAGGCAATATGCACTATAATGACAAAATGGTAGAACACTTTCCTGAATTAAGGAAAGAGAATATATGTATGCTGTTAAGTTTTCCTGGACAGCACTGCAGCGCATTGTTAAGGGTCCAAATATTCTGGTAGTCTCTTGAGTTTGGGGTAAGGGTGCTTAGAGTGCTGGGACCTTAACTTTAGTTTCAGACCTATGGTGGAGTGCAGACTTTTGTTTTTGGGCCCTACCTTTCATTTGAGTATAACTGCCTAATCATGTCTTGGAAAATACTTTCCTCTATCTTCAAATAAGGCAGTCATGGAGCCCAGATGAGAATGTAGAACATTTCTTTATTTGCACAGAGTTATGCACAAACATCTCAATCCATGAAGTGAGCAATCAATTAAAAAATTCATCTGCTATTATATTTTGTTTAATTACCATTGCCTCATGTAATATATAACGTTATCTTGACTCTTAATATGTACAGTAGAACTTTATCACCTCCTACAATCAACTAATGCCACCAGTAACTTCTGACTCTTGCTTATTCTCCCCATTATTCTGAACATCTCTTCGTTAAGAGGAGTGTTTAGTGGATTGCCCTATAGATCTTAGCACCACTTCATAGGAGGGGTGTATGGGCTTTCCCATCAGTTTATCCTCGCTTTCTGGAAGGGTGTTCCTTATTCACTCACCTCATTCCAACACTGAAAATTTATGTTGGTCGCCTCTCTAAGATGAGGCAGAGACCTCTTGTAGTTTCATCCTTAAGTCACATTTAATTAACCCTTAAGTTAAATTCAAACCTTTATCTTATGTTTAATAATGCATTCTGTATGGCTTCATACATATATACAGTATATATACACACACATTTTTTAAATAAATTGTAAAAGATTATTAAATATTAACTAAAAATTCCGTAATGACTCTTAGTTTCTCCTCCTGTGAAGTACTAACATTTGATCTCTGCCGCTCATGCTGTCCAAGTTTGTTTCGAGTATGAAACAGGGAAAATTATAGTTAAGCTATTGAGGCCTCAGCTAGAGCACAGTATTTAGTTTTGATCTCCATATTACCAAAAAGCCATACTGGCACTAGAAAAAGTCCAGAGAAGAGTGGCCTGGCTGATCCCAGGACTGCAAAATGTGAACTATGAAGAAAGCTTGAAATTATTGAACCCTTTGTGATTAGCAAATTAAGATTAAGGGCTGACATGACTGATGTTTTTTTAAAATTATGAAAGGAATTAGTATGGTGGATCCCATATATTTCTTTAAATTGTGTTCATCAATCAGAACACAGAAACACAGATGGAACCTGTTAAGAGTACACTCTGCACAGATGTTATGCAGTTTATCTTCACACAGAGAACAATATATATCTGAAATTAATTACCAAGTAGTGTGGTTGGGAGTAGGACTTTAGGGCCTTTCAAAACTTGACTTCTTAGGATTTGCCTGTTTTATTGGGGTGAACGGCCTGTTCTCATCAAAACTGTTATAGTGTTCTAATAAAAACAACACCCAATCGCCACAACAATTGTACTCTTTCACTATCCAACTTCCTTTTTACAATTTTAATAGACTGTAATGTACTTAACAAAAAATAGGAAGTGGAAGAAAACGGTTTTTTGAGTTCATCATTTGTGCTACTTCTCTTTTTAATGAATTTAATATAATGTTCTGTATGTTTAATCAAAAATACTCCCTTGGCAACTATCATTGATAAAAAATTCCTAGTAGTAATTACATTTCTAAATTTTGACTGATCTTGTGCCTGAGAAAATTTGTGAAAGCATATTTTTAGTACATTAGTTTGGTAAATGAGATCAATATATACTGCGTCATAGACTTGACTTGCTAATCAAACTTTAGCTTTCAAATTATGCAATAAGTTAATTGGTTGGTTTACATTTTTCTCTGAATAGAGTTTGACGTTACCTGGTGGACAGAAGCAGCCATCACTGCAGTTCTTGATGCAAAGCTGATTTTGCACTGGGTGAGAGCAAGTATTGATACATGGGCTGCCACACTCACTGTGGATCAAGTTCTGGGGGCACTTCTTAGCTGTTGAATAATGATAAACAATATTAAAATGTTTCCTAGTAGTCATACAGTCATATGAAAAAGTTTGGGAACCCCTCTCAGCCTGCATAATAATTTACTCTACTTTCAACAAAAAAGATAACAGTGGTATGTCTTTCATTTCCTAGGAACATCTGAGTACTAGGGTGTTTTCCGAATAAAGATTTTTAGTGAAGCAGTATTTAGTTAGTGAAATTAAATCGAATGTGAAAAACTGGCTGTGCAAAAATTTGGGTACCCTTGTTATTTTGCTGATTTGAATGCATGTAACTGCTCAATACTGATTACTTGCAATTGGATTAGCTTGTTAAGCCTTGAATTTCATAGACAGGTGTGTCCAATCATGAGAAAAGCTATTTAAGGTGGTAAATTGCAAGTTGTGCTTCCTTTTGACTCTTCTCTGAAGAGTGACAGCATGGGATCCTCAAAGCAACTCTCAAAAGATCTGAAAACAAAGATTGTTCAGTATCATGGTTTAGGGGAAGGCTACAAAAAGCTATGTAAGAGGTTTAAACTGTCAGTTTCAACTGTAAGGAATGTAATCAGGAAATGTAAGGCCACAGGCAGAGTTGCTGTTAAACCCAGGTCTGGCAGGCCAAGAAAAATACAGGAGCGGCATATGCTCAGGATTGTGAGAATGGTTACAGACAATGCACAGATCACCTCCAAAGACCTGCAAGAACATCTTGCTGCAGATGGTGTATCTGTACATCGTTCTACAATTCAGCGCAATTTGCACAAAGAACATCTGTATGGCAGGGTGATGGGAAAGAAGCCCTTTCTGCACTCACACCACAAACAGAGTTTCTTGTTGTATGCAAATGCTCATTTAGACAAGCCAGATTCATTTTGGACAAAAGTGATTTGGACTGATGAGACAAAAATTGAGTTATTTGGTCATAACAAAAAGCGCTTTGCATGGCGGAAGAAGAACACCTGCTACCTACTGTCAAATTTGGTGGAGGTTCCATCATGTTGTGGGGCTGTGTGGCTAGTTCAGGGACTGGGGCCTTTGTTAAAGTCGAGGGTCGGATGAATTCAACCCAATATACAACAAATTCTTCAGGATAATGTTCAAGCATCAGTCACAAAGCTGAATTTATGCAGGGGTTGGATATTCCAACAACACAATGTACCAAAACACAGTTCGAAATCTACAAAGGCATTAATGCAGAGAGAGAAGTACAATGTTCTGGAAAGGCAATCACAGTCCCCTGACTTGAATATCATCAAAAAACTATGGGATAATTTGAAGCAGGCTGTCTATGCTCGGCAGCCATCAAATTTAACCGAACTGGAGAGAGTTTGTATGGAAGAATAGTCAAAAATACCTCCATCCAGAATCCAGGCACTCATCAAAGGCTATAGGAGGTGTCTAGAGGCTGTTATATTTACAGAAGGAGGCTCAACTAAGTATTGATGTACTGTAATATCTCTGTCGGGGGTGCCCAAATTTATGCACCTGACTAATTTTGTTATGCTGCATATTGCAAATTTTCTGTTAATCCAATAAACTTAATGTCACTGCTGAAATGCTACTGTTTCCATAAGGCATGTCATATACTAAAAGGAAGTTGCTACTTTGAAAGCTCAGCCAATGATTAACAAAAATCCAAAGAATTAAGAGGGGTTCCCAAACTTTTTCATATGTAACACAGACCCAGGCTTTAGCTAATTTTTCTGGCTCAATCAATCTAATGTGAATTAAATTTATTCTTAGTCAGTGCACTTTGAGCTTAAGTAGGTCAGAGCCATAGTTCACATGTTCTGGTAATCGATATAGATGGCATAGTGCCCATATGGCCAACATAAAACTTCTGTTATGTCGAGGCCTCATTCTCCCAGTACTGTCTTTCTGGAATAGTATACTTGAGATAAATATTTTCCCCAAACATCCATCCATCCATCCATCCATCCATCCATCCATCCATCCAATCCATCCATCCACTAATAACCTGGGCCCACTTTGTCTATCTTAGGGTTGTGGGAAGCAAAAACCTATTCCAACAGCATGGAACACAAGGCAGGAGCCATCCCTAGGCAGGGTTCCAATCTGTCCCAGGGCACACTCACACACACATGTATGCTCAATCATAAGGGTCTTATCAATCTACTATGAACATTTTTAGGAAGCGGGAGAAATCCTAAGTACAGGGAGAAGATCTTCCAAACATAAATTAACTAAATAGTGAAGGGTGCAATTTTTGAGTGTTTATGTTTATTCGTTACCAGTGTTTCTTTGATCTGTGACACTTACTGCAAAATTCAGCTGTCCTCCAGTTCTGGGGATGACCTCCAGCATTAGCACACTGACGGGAATATTCTGACACGGTATGACATAGACAGGAAGAGGTCTTATTTTTACCACAGTCAACCATGTCTATCACACAGGCCTGGACAAAGGAGGTTATGGAGAGCAGTGCATTGCAGCTGGCAAACACTGGACTGGAGAGAATCTGCTCACAGATTGGTTGCTAATGAACAAAAGAAAAGAGAAAAGTGTTAGTTTATGGTACTACCAACACCAGTCACCCTCATCATAAGACCATAGTATTTTTATCAAAACATCTACGTACTTATATTTCTGTTCTGTTTCTAGATTTATTTAACTTTTTCTAAGGGAAAAATAGCTTACCGTATTCTGAACATTTTTACTGGCAGGTTGAGGAAGAACATCTTGACATGTTTCTTTTGGTCCATCAAATTTTTGAAGGTTGCCAAACTCAATTGGAGTTACTTTTATCCCTGGAGGTATAAATAAGAAATTAATACATAGTTCAGATTTATAATAAAGCTCATCTTTGATGTGAAGGATCATATTATCATAACATAACAGTCTCATACACATTTAATCCAAGTTGGGGTCATGTAGAGACAGAGTCTATCCCAATTACCAGCCCCACTAACACAGATAGCCATATTCATACTTGGGTGAGTTTAAAGTGATCAATTAACCTAATATACGAGGGGGGACCCAAAAATAACCGGAATTTTGTTGTCGTTAGGTTGGTACTTGTAGTACATGGTTGGGCCGCTAGGGCGATCTAGTTACACTCCTCACAAGTCAGTCTGCCAAGTGCCATCAGTCTGGAAGTTTGTGCTTGTGTTCAGTGAATTTTTTTGTAAAAGTAGGTTGCGCAACAGTGTGAGAAGGAAACGCCCTGATTTGTGGGAGTCGGGCGATTGGTTCTTTCATCATGACAACGCTCCATCTCACACTGCTCTCAGCATTCACCAATTTTTGGCAAGAAACGGTATGACAACCTTGAACCACCCACACTACTCACCGGATTTAGCTCCGTGTGATTTCTTTTTGTTCCCTCGGATGAAAAAATACTTGAAAGGAAGGCGTTTTGCTGACGTCGAAGAGGTAAAACAAAAAACGACCAGAGCATTAATGGGCATTACTTCAGACGAATTTAAAAAATGTTTCGAAAAATGGAACAAATGGTTAGATAAGTGTATTTTCGCCAATGGAGAGTACTTTGAAGGAGACTAATTGTAGTTTGTACAGAAAATTAAATTAAACACATTTTAAAAATATTTCCGGTTATTTTTGGGTCCCCCCCTCGTACATACATTGAAGATGTGAAAGGAAAAGTGCAGATACAGGGAATAGCATGCAATCTATATAAGGAAAATAGTATTCCAAACTGGGAAAACTGGGTCAGTGAAAGCATCAATGATAACCACAGAAGTACAATATTGCCCAAAGACATATTTAGTTTATTATTATCCTTAGCATCACCTTGGAAAAAATGCAAAATAAAAGATATTTTAAGTGATCATACTTTGACCATAGGTTTAACCTTGACACTGGATTATATAACGAATGGAAAATAGCTGTTCCATGATTGAATATCTCGGTTCAAATGAAAGACAAGTTCCAGAGGTTGTTTATTTAAACTGCATAAAATCTGTGAATCAAGGTTTTCTTGTCTTAATGTCTCTTTTCCTTTTTTTTCTAAATTAGTATTGCTTTCTTTTTAACAGAATTAAAGAACTGATCTTATAACAGGACTCACCATTTGCATAAAAGCCTCCATAATTTTCAATGCCATTGAAATCACCACAGAGCCCACATGTTTCATTCATGTACTTTTCAGGCATTTCCACCTGGGTAGAGAATTTGAGTATAGGGTAAGACCGATATCCTTAGTTTCCCAAAGCACAAAAAAAATCTTTCTTTAAGAAGAGTGTTTTAGATTCTCGTAAGAATGTTTTTAAGCTCTCATAAAATCTTTCTTTGATTTTCTTTCTGAGATAGATAGATAGATAGATAGATAGATAGATAGATAGATAGATAGATAGATAGATAGATAGATAGATAGATAGATAGATAGATAGATAGATAGATAGATAGATAGATAGATAGATAGATAGATAGATAGATAGATATGATTATTATACCCATAATTGAAGGATTATAAAAAGGGAGTAAAATTAGATTTCTTTATATAAGAAATGAAGATTTTACTAGTCATACAACTGATAAGGTAGTGGAAAATGTAAGTGAAATACCTTTATACCATATACAGCTATATAAGCCAGTTTTCCTAACTAGCTGCACAATCCTTTGCCTCTTCCTCTGGCTTAGCTCAGTCTTGCCCCTCTTTCAACTGTTTTTACTACTGTCTGGTATCAACATGGCAGATGCAGGTATTTTTAAATATCTGTCATGACTACTGAAAGGGTCAAAGGTTATCATAACATGCAGTTGGCCATCAGTGGTGGCTCTACAAGTTCTTTCACATTGCACTAACACCACACATTATATGACCAGTCTAACAAATACACAGACTTCCTCCCCTTTTGACATTTGATGTTATGGTCATACATAAGGTGTGTGGAGTATTTAGGTTCATTTCAAGTTTACTAATATGAAGCAGTAAGTGGCTGCTGGCTCTCCAGGAACTGGTTTCCATTAAAAGGATGAAGTACCTCTGGATTAGTCAAGGTTGCTTAGCCTTACCTACATTTCTCAAAATCCTAGTATCCTCTTCCAAAGCCTAGAGTGTTACAACAACATCTGGACTTAAGAATGTTTACAAAGAGCAGTTTGCCTATTTAAGCCCATGGGGAATTTAATTAATCCTTATAGTCCGTTCTTCAAGGTTTGTGCTGTGAAGAGATGATCAATAAAGATTTTCTTCTTTGAATTATTTATTTATATATTTAGGTGCCAGAACCAGAGAATTTTACAAAAGAAGACACAAAGTCAAACAGGTGTTATTTGCAAATCTCTAAAAAGCAGCACAAAAAAAAACACTCAATCAAGATAACAAGTGGTTCTGCTTCAAAGTCCACACATGTTACTGAGCTCCTGATGCTAAGCCCAGCGAAGCAATGCAGGAATCTCCTTTTGACCACCTGCACTCTCATTATTTCCAACACTACTCGAGGTTGTGGCTGTGGGTAAGAATTAGCATGTAGATGGACAGGTACATTAAAACTGTTAAATCTTAGCTTTCACTTTACCACCACAAGCCAGTAAAATCCTTGATAAAGTTGTACCTGTGAAACTGTTTTTGAACATCCTCAATCAGACAACGGCCAATCTAAAAATAAGAGCCCCAGTTCAATTCCTAATCAATCTAAGAAAGGCATTCTCAGAATCTGAATTATTCTTAGGCAATGACCATAACCAAAAAGGCAGTGTGGAGCTGCCATGTTTGCTCAAAAACTGTAAGACGAAGGATGGTATTTGTGTGTAATGTTAGTAAGATTACAATTACTGTATAACGCCCTGCCTTTATACATTGGAGAAACAAGACTTTTTGTCTAAAAATCAACTGACTCTCAAGATAATGACATTTAATTAAATTAGGATTATTCTCTCCTCTATACCAGCAACACAGCTACAATCTGACAATTCATGCAGAGCTTACTGCAACAGAATTTAATCTTTAAATCAGTAGCTAAGAAAACGTTTTTCAAACCACATGGTGTGGTTCCATTTTCTCACCATCAAGGCATCCTCTCCATTCCAGGTGACCATCACACCAGATTTGGCCTTGATCTTGACATATAAGCTGCTCTTTTCAATCTGAACACCCAACTGGTTGTAAGGTAGTAAAACTCTGAAATGGAAGGATTGTTATTGAAAAAGGAAATAAAAATACATTTATATGTTCTTTTTATATAAAAGGTTGTACCAACAATAGTTCAAAACTGAACAATGTGGATCCTGGAGTGCCATAATGGCCACACATTTCTGATACAACCAATGTCCTAATAATTAAGGTATTTTCATTTGTAATGGAAACTAATAGCTTAGTAAGATTTGGTATTGTTCCATTTTATGTTCATTCTGTGGACAGAACATGCATCTGCAGTGTGAAATACAACAACAATTTGAAATACAACAAAAATCCAATTCATTGGAGTGGATATACTTTTTTGTTTGAACTACCTACTGTATTTTTTGTAATGCAGACTATTTGCAAAAGTCATTTGAATGAGAGTGTTTGAGCTGCTTCTCAGCAGAGAATTTTTTCGATGCAACTGTTTTTTTTAGTTTGAACACATATTCTGCAGAGAAGGTACAAGACCATGTAGCATTTGACAAAAAACTTTACCATCATTAGCCAACTTACTGTTTGTCATCTACAGAAATAGTGTCACCACTGACAGTCACAACTGTCCCATCAAGCTTCATGGTAACATGGATGATCTTGGGTTGTTCATTCACCACATTCTTCCGTATTTGAATATTAAAATCCTCATAGTTACTTCCACAGTGTGACGTTAAAACATAGTTGCATGTTCCAGGAAACTGATAGACCTCTCCATCATACATCTTGATGTGAAAATTTCCCCAGATGCTACACACTTTGTTGTTCTGAGCAGGGCTACGGGCTGAAACATTGAAGGGAAAAATGGTTTTCTGACACATTGTACAGTCAAAGCTTAGTGTGACCCTTTGATTAGAAATTGTAAAAACCAATTCACTACCTAACTTGTCTAACTTCAAGCAGTGTTAATGAAAATCCAGAATTAAATAGAATCTAATAATATAATAAGATTTATAGAATGCCACAGTTCTCAGTCTCTGTCACTTTCCATCCACTTATTGTCAAACCAACTGAAGGCAATTCAGAGTTTAAGCAACTGCAGCCCATCCTTGTAGCATTGAGAGTAAGGCAGGAAACAACCCCAGATGAGCCATCAGTTCATTACAGGACATATGTACACTGTCTGTCAAAAGTTTTAAAACACCATAATTTTTCCATTTTTTATTGCAATGTGCGCAGTTCAAGTCCATTGAATAATGTGAAATAGTAAAACACTGAAGAATAATGAAATTTTCAGAAACAAACAAAAAAGCCCTTTTCTGTGAATATGTAATGGGTTAACAACTTGCAGCATTTCTAAAAGCAAATGAAGTTAATTAAGCCTTGAACATTGATGGAAACAATTCCTGCAGGTGTCCCAACATTTGTGGATTACTTATAAATCCTCTGTCTCTTTCCTAAAGTCTTAACTGATGGGTTTTTACAGCATGGGCTTACACAGCTAGTGTTATATAATAGCGGACTTCAGATACCTTACACACTGTTAAGTGTATCAGGACAAAAAAATGCAGCTGGAGTTTCTTCACAAAATCAGGTGAATGTCTCAATACAAAAAATGAAAAAAGCTGAAAAATGATTTTCAGTAGGCTACTAGTCTCAATCCTAAGGCCTGAATAAACCTGAAGGGTTTCAGAAACAGGACATGAAATTCAGTGCTATGGCCTCTCTGATTGACAGAAATGAATCCAATCAATGAGATGGAAATAGCCAGAGTTGTGATCAACCGCCTCATTTGCTACATCTTTGGGAAACATAATAAGTTACATGGGCCTGTATGTATGTATGCGTTGTATTTTGGTGTCTTGTCAATTCCATCTCTTGATGGATTCATGCTGTTCAAGGAGCAAATGGAAAGCCTGCCATTCACTTAAAATGAAGATCAAATGAAGTAGCATGCAGTTAATTCCAAAAGCAGCTGAAAGTATTAAAATAAAACAGAGCAAACTTAAGACTTCAGTCAGTACAATGACTTTAGTTTTGGTTGGAGTGGATTTCAAAATACTGTTATGATGGATAAGAATGTTATTTTTTTCTTCACTTTATAAAGAGTTGTGTGAATTCAATTGTGTGAATTTCCCCTTGGGATTAATAAAGTATCTATCTATCTATCTATCTATCTATCTATCTATCTATCTATCTATCTATCTATCTATCTATCTATCTATCTATCTATCTATCTATCTATCTATCTATCTATCTATCTATCTATCTATCTATCTATCTATCTATCTATCTATCTATCTATCTATCTATCTATCTATTATGACATGGCTACATAAATTTTATTGTATTGGGACAGCTTAGCTATCAGCTAAACAAACAGGCTTGATGGACTGAATGGTTTCCTCTCATTTGTCAAATTTCTTATGTTTTTATCTATATATCAATATCAACAATTAGCAATGATACTTACATATAAGAAGGGGTCCAGCATTAATTGGAGGAACGAATGTAACACTTGCTTCAGTCTCAGCAGTCGTGCCTAGCAAAATGAAGCACATTCAAACAATCATTATTTTAAACAGTGCAATTTCCAGCCAGCATCATGACATGAGGCTTAACATAATTATCAAATTCACAAACTGATCAGTAAACTCCATTAATCCAAACTCAGTTTGTCCATCACAAGATAGCAGGGAGATAATGCTTTTTAATGGTAGAGCTGGACAGTAGCAGTAACCAACCCAGGCAGGCTTATTCACACAAACGCACACACTCACACACACACACACTTAATCAAACCAAGAAAATTTATAACTGACCATGAATGTATTCTGCATGCGTTTAAGGTCAGAGAGGATTTAGAAGTGCTTAGGGAAAGTCACACAAATAGAAATGATTAGGACTGTGAGGTGGTAATGCTAATCTCTGTGTCACCATGCCACTTATGATCAAGTAAATAAAATCTCAAAGCATACTCTAAATATAAGTAAAAAATATATACTCAGACATGAGGCAGTACCATCACAAACTTTTCTATAAAGCAAACACGGTTAAAATATGAAACTCCAAAAAGAGAAAACTTTTATAGTTCTAACAATGGGATTGTCTGTGCAACATTCTTGTAAGAAATGGTAGAAATATTAAGGATCTACCCCATAAGTTGCCAGTTCCATAATTTTGGCAACTCCTTACTGGATTGGAACCATGAATGCTAATTCTTTGTATTTCCTAGTATGCTGTGGTTTCACATATAGATGTTCAATCCCACGTTATTAAAATAACCAAATTGTCGATACACCATGTAAGATGGGCAACTAGCCATTTTTGTGTTATTCCCTATTCTTCAGGATACCTTTAAAACTCCATAAACTCTTTATGTTAAATTTATTTAACTGTAATAACGTGCAAAATGTCATGGTAATCCGCTTAGCTGTTTTGAAGTAATGTGTGGTTTTTGTAGTGTTATCCCATTATGGCTCCCCAATTTAATTCTTGAAACCTATACTTTTTAAATTGCATGAACAATAATGTACATGCAAAAGTTTAGTTTTGAGTGATCTATGATTTCTGAGTTGTCCCCTTGTTCCACCACTCCAACCCACCATGGGTTCCAATGAATCACTGATGTAGAAGGTAGCCTTTGCCGTAAGAAGGGACAAATCTAAACAAAAGGCCAACTTCATTACCATTGACTGGACTATTTCAGTGTGATAACACGGTTTTGGTTACCTGTCCCCCACCATTACAACCCTGTCTTTGTTATATTCAGTTTCAGAAACACCTCATTCCAGTGCAGCTTTGCAAGAGGGCCAGATCTTAGCCCAACTCCCTGCAGCTCTGGCACCCCAATCTATTAATTTTAAATTAGCTTATAAATCAGTCCTTTTTCTCTGCTTCTTTACCAGTGATCTTTTAATACTGTTCTGTGTTACTTTTTTCCTTTAGGTTTTGTGTAGTCTTGCGATATTGAATTCTGGGAAAGGAATTATACAAAACAATGACTGATCTTTTGTACTAATAAGAGACTGGCTCAAAGCATTTTTGTTTTCTTAGAGCTGTTCTGCAGAAAATAAATCTTCTTTGTTATCCAGGGAGATCATTTATGTTTTATTCCAGAAAAAAAAAGTTTCTATGTTTAATTCTCTTTGTAATCTAACTTAATAGTTGGATAAAAGTTGATCTTTTTCTGATTGGGTAGTTTTCTATAGCTGTCTTTAGTAAGATTTTATTGCAAAGGTTTTAGGCATTCAGACCTTTCAATGTCTAATAAATGGCTAGTTCAATAAAAGGTCCAGTACATGTCAATATTGTGATTTTTTTCAAACAACAATAATATTAAAATTTTATTACCAGAGATCCTAAACTCATTCTCGGTTTATCCTATAATTAACTATCAATGCCCACTTGAAAAGAGAAAAAATCAAAAAAGATGTCTTGCCTTCCTGTGCAGAGCTGCTCCCTACAGATAAGATCCACAGCAGACACCATATCGGTGCCTGATTCCTTAGGCCCATTTTGTCCTGTGGACTGAGCGCCTTCTTCTGCAGGTTCTCTTAGCTGGAGACTTTCACTAGTGACCTGCCACTTGGTTTATATATGGAGAACACCATGTGGTTCGTGTATTTTGTGTGGATCAAAAAAAAAGGCATTATCTCTGAATAGTGGTGGTTAAGGTGGGGCTGTTAAGATTTATTCACAAGAAGAAACAGGATGATGCCTGTGTAAACAGATTTTCAAAGCAAAAAGCTTTCAACAGATGGAAAGTATTTATTACAAATCATTGAAAAGACACTGAGACTTTTTTTTGTCTCATAATTGTGTTCAGTAATTCTAAGCCGGAACTAAAAACTCATATCCTTGTTTTTTACTGACGTCTCATGGACACCACATTAACATTGGAAATCACAAACCATGCCTGTGGCTAATAAATTAAATCAGACATTTTTCTTTTGAACTCTTAAATCTTTGGGATGTGAGATGAAGGTGGAATACTATCCATCCATCCAACTATATTCTAACTACAAGGTCACGGGGAGCCAATTCCAGCCAACACAGGAAACAAACCCCAGGCAGGGCGCACACACACACACCAGGGACAATTTAGGATCACCAATGCACCTAACCTGCATGTCTTTGGACTGTGGGAGGAAACTGGAGCACCCGGAGGAAACCCACAAAGATAAGGGGAGAACATGCAAACTCCATGCAGGGAGGACCCAGGGAGCGAACCTGGGTCCCCTAACTGCGAGGCAGCAGCGCTACCACTGCGCCACTGTGCCGCCCTGGTGGAATACTAACATCACATTATTTCAGATGTGTTCATTAAGTATACATCTCAGTTTTCTAAGCCATTTTTTTCAGCTCCACAAGGACCGGTGCATGAAATTTAGGCAACTTGATGGAATAAGAAATAAGGCTTACTGTAGACCCTGGTTCACTTCCCAGGTCCTCCCTGCGTGGAGTTTGCATGTTCTCCCCGTGTCTGCGTGAGTTTCTTCCGGCTGCTCCGGTTTCCACCCACAGTCCAAAGACATGCAGGTTAAGTGCATTGCCGATCCTAAATTGTCCCTAGTGTGTGCTTGGTGTGTGTGTGTGTGTCCTGCGGTGGGTTTGCACCCTGCCCAGGATTGGTTCCTGCCTTGTGCCCTGTGTTGGCTGGGATTGGCTCCAGCAGACCCCTGTGACCATGTGTTCGGATTCAGTGGGTTGGATAATGGATGGATGGATGGACTCACTTTAAGTGTCCTGAGTTTGTTTAGGATCACCATAGAATGATTTGGTCTAAGATAGGTGACAGGACAAGAGATGGAGTTGCATGATAACTAGTAATATAATGATAACTGATAATCTCTAAGGTCAGGTAGCTCTATCTGCCATCGATATGCAACCAATGTGAATTTCTGGGGCCTTAGGGGTTCTTGAAGGAGGCTTGATCACAAACAGCAAAAGTTGTGACAAGTCACTGACTGCTGTGCATTTTTTTTTGTCTGTAAAAGACAGGCATTCTGGGAGTACACCTTTTAAAGAGAATAAAAACAGGGCTGCAATGAGAGTAAGGGTTTGTAAAAAGCACTGTGACCTGCTGGCCCCGGCATTTTACAGGGCCACCCTGACTCTGAAAGTAATTCTAGGAATTTCAGCAAAGTAAATTCCAGAGGAATTTACAAGGCTGCTTATTGAACTTAATGCCAGAAGTTCCTGGTGTCATGACTGTGGCCAAGAAAGTGAAGAGAAGGTCAACAGGACGTTTCTACACCTGCTAAATGTGTTCACTATGATTAATTTTATTATTTTATTTGCATACATTTTCCCACTCCTTATTAGCAAAAGCCATTTATTTGAACAACATGTCACTTTTACTCAGTTTAACTGCCATATAGGGATAACTTCAAACAGCTAAATGGTATATCCAGGGAGCATTAGGTTGACAGGACCTTCATCCTTAATAGAATACTGAAGTGTGTCAATTGATGAAAATAAAAACATAACTTCATTTCAAGTAGGAGTGGCTCTGTGGACAGTTTTTGCTTACTGAATTTTATTGTTCAATTCAACATATAGTGCACAATTTAACTAACTTGACTTCAGTCTTATTCTTATACAGAGATCTTCACTAAGACAGATTTAGCACATTTAAACAGAAACAAACAGTAAGAAAAAATGTAATTACATAATATTTAAGTAAGAAGAAGCACATGATATTGAATGAATGGTAGAAATGAGTTCCATAAGCTTTAACACAAAGGTAATGGAAATCAAGCTAAGAGAAGATCTGCCTAAAAGTTATGTTTCATCTGACAGTTTTACTGGTTATAATAAAACACATGCTGTGTAATGGAGCACTACTACCAGGAAAGTGCTGAATAAGAATACTGAAAATGATATGTTGCAGAATATATATGTAGTGAATTAACTATAGTGTTTTGTTAAAAAAATTTTAAAAATGGTGTATGTGAAACTGTAGGCACTTGCCTAGGCCATACTGTACTAACCTGAACCACTGCATGATTACTCTTAGGGGTAACCGTTGATTGTAATCTGAATTTTAAATCGCATATTAATAAAATCACTAGGACAGCATTTTTTCACCTAAGGAACATAGCAAAAGTTAGACCTCTTATATCATCGAAAGATGCAGAGAAATTAGTTCATGCGTTTGTCTTTAGTCGACTAGATTACTGTAATGCACTCCTCTCAGGACTACCCAAAAAAGACATCAATCGTTTGCAGTTGTGCAGAATGCAGCTGCTAGAATCCTTACCAGGAAAAGAAAATCCGAACACATTTCTCCAGTTTTGATGTCACTACACTGGTTACCTGTGTCATTCAGAATTGACTTTAAAATTCTGCTTATGGTTTTTAAAGCTTTAAATAATCTCGCCCCGTCTTATATATCGGAATGTCTGACACCTTATATTCCAAATCGCAACCTCAGATCCTCAACTGAGTGTCTCCTTAGAATTCCAAGAGCAAAACTTAAAAGAAGTGGTGAGGCGGCCTTCTGCTGTTATGCACCTAAAATCTGGAATAGCCTGCCAGTAGGAATTCGCCAGGCTAATACAGTGGAGCACTTTAAAAAACTACTGAAAACACATTACTTTAACATGGCCTTCTCATAACTTCACTGTAATTTAATCCTGACACTCTGTATATCCAATTCATTATAATAACCATTCAAAATCTGTACTAACCCCTACTCTCTCTTCTGTTTCCTTTTCCGGTGTCCTATTGGTGGTGGCTTGTGCCACCACCATCTACCCAAAGCACCATGATGTTCCAACAATGATGGATGGATTAAAAGCCAGAAGTCTGTATAACCATCAGCATCAAGTGACTCCGTGAGAACCCTAACTACAAAGAGGACTATTTCATTTATGTTAGGTAGAATGCCCAAAGGGGACTGGGCGGTCTCGTGGCCTGGAACCCCTACAGATTTTATTTTTTTCTCCAGCCTTCTGGAGTTTTTTTTTGTTTTTTCTGTCCACTCTGGCCATCGGACCTTACTCCTTCTTATGTTAACTAAGGTTGTCTTATTTTAATTTCTTATTTGTCTTTTATTCTTCTTTTCTTCATTATGTAAAGCACTTTGAGCTACTTTTTGTATGAAAATGTGCTATATAAATAAATGTTGTTGTTGTTGTTGTTGTTGTACTCTGTCACAGCAATTTCTCCACACACCTGCCATTGAACCCCCCTAATCCAGTTTTGTGTCTCGGGGACTAAAGCCTATCTCAGCAGCATTTGATTCAAAGCAGGACAGGAGGCCTAAGTCCATTATAAGGTCACTCAACAGGCCTATTTAGAGGTGCCAATTGTCCTTAGATGCAAATCAATGGGATGAAAATTGGAGAAAACACCAAAAAAATGTCCATATAATAAACATGGACAGAATGTGTAAACCCCACACAGACTGGGACTCGGCAAAGGACTAAAGCTTGCAGTATGAAGCTGTGAGGCCACAGCACTAACCACGGTGCCATTTCACAGAGCATTCTCATGACTCTCCAAACTGCTCAGATAATACAGACTTTAGTTAGAATGAAACAATGAAGTAATACAATATCTGAAAATTTGTTATTATTAAGGGTTGCTGTGGAAAACTGGCCATAACTGGGCTAGCAAAATGGCGTGATGTGCATAAAACTGCAGTGCAATGAAGCACACAAAATGAAGTGAGCCAGGAAGCACAAGCCTATAAAAATAAGGAAATAAAATGACAGGGGTGATGGCCTGTCACAGGAAGAGGCTTGTGTGAGGCAGTGTAGTACTACATCATATGCCAACAGGATGACAGACTTAGATAACGTGAGTGAAACTGTAATGGACCTTTTTGGAACAAACTGTCATTTAACACTACATACCGCGCATTGTAATTTGTTCATACTGTACCTCCAGTTTTCTGTAATCCAACACAGAGACTCTGGTGAGTAGGGCCTCTCCCAGAGACATTGAATGCAAAGCAAGAGCCAAAGTTCTAAACGTCGTCCCAAGTCCATTTAGATGGTGGTGTGCGGTGTTACACTTACTGGCGTGTTTTGTTTCTCTTTGATTGGTTAACTTGATACCCAGTTTTTTCACCGTCTGGTTATGTTTACCTCAGGGAATATTTTAATCAACCTTGTGAATTACTTACTTTACACAGCAGCTATTTCTTATCAAGTTCTTTTTTCTATTCAAAACATAAGTACACTTAAATACCACAGAAAATATGTCAATATTAACTCCTTCCTTTGGAATGTTAGTTACTAGTTTCAGTTAAAAAAGACTTCATATTAAAACTGTCACATCTAAGAATCTATGATGGGGCTCACAGACTTTCAAGTAGAATGTAACTCCTGGGTTCAGCCTACTGTAGTCATTGAGCATCTCTATAAGGAAAATCAAAGAGGCTAATCTCCTGGGCTGTGATTTACCGAACTCTACTCAGATTAGTGAGGATTACGTAAAACTGAGCAGAGCTGGTTCTGTACATCCTGATTGAAATCTGTAGTCCTGCTTCTCTTGACTAATGTAAACATTAAATAAGCCCTCCATTGGGCTTGTGAGGATAGAGGTGCGCAGTCATTTGAGAAAATCTTAGCAAAGTACGGAAAGTATTTATTGCAAAATGCCTTTACCTTAAAGTGTGCTTATATTGTGCTCTTTTCAGAAAGCTGGCTCAACTCAAGTGCACAGTCAAATAAATATCGAATAATAACTAAAAAATATAATACAGTGCAACATTTCCATAAGAAAATTGAGAAATTAATGACTTTTGAGATAGTCATCATATCCAGAATAACACCAAAGCAGCCAAAAGATGAGCAAATATTGTGGCTTTATTATACAAATTTACTTAATAAAGGGGTGAACACAAGCAGAAGAGTGCCAAAGCAAACACAAAAGAAACAACCCCCCTGTTGCCTTTGTGGGCCTTTCTAAACCAGACTTTAGCCCCTGCAGGTCTGTTGTGGTGTCTGGCCCACTTGCCCATCTATCATGTACTCAAAAGCACATACATCCTACTTCTCTTGCTCTTATTTTTTAACTCCCCTCAGCCTCTCCTCCAGCCACAGTGTAAGCCTTTGCCACCAGCTCTTCTGTCGCAGGTAGAGTGGTCGTGAGGTACATTTACATCTCATTCCAGAAGTGGTCCTTTATTTACTCCAAGAAAATCAGATAAATTTTTCCCCTCTTGGTGCTATTGGATCCCAGAGCCTTCAGTTGTCCTTAAGTAGCCATATTCCCAAAGCAGCTACATAGCTGCCTGGTCTGATAGATGGACGGCACAATTTGCTGGAATGCATGCACCCAGATAATTCCTCTGTCATGCTCTTGACACACCAAACTCCTAAGAGACGTTTAACCCCCTAGTGACTCTAGCATTGCCTCAGTGGGGACTGAAAGATCTCTTGTAGGAAATGCTGAAGTAATGTCCTTGATTTTGATATAAATGTTTAAAACTTTCTTACACTGGAGGCTAGATCAATCCAAGAGGTACTGTACATTAGTTTTTTTCCCATTATTGGAATTTTAACAAGGCCAGCTTCTTGTGATCAGTGTCCTCTCTGTAGTTTAGATGTTAATAATTTTTATAAAGTGAAGGAAAAAAATAACATTCTTATCCATCATAACAGAATTTTGAAACCAAAACTAAAGTCATTGTAGGGACTGAAGTCTTAAGTTTGCTCTGTTTTATTTTAATCCTTTCAGCTGCTTTTGGAATTAACTGCATGCTACTTCATTTGATCTTCATTTTAAGTGAATGGCTGGCTTTCCATTTGCTCCTTGAACAGCATGAATCCATCAAGAGATGGAATTGACAAGACACCAAAATACAACGCATACATACATACAGGCCCATGTGACATGTTTCCCAAAGATGTAGCAAATGAGGTGGTTGATCACAACTCTGGCTATTTCCATCTCATTGATTGGATTCATTTCTGTCAATCAGAGAGGCCATAGCACTGAATTTCATGTTCTGTTTCTGAAACTCTTCAGGTTTATTCAGGCCTTAGGATTGAGACTAGTAGCCTACTGAAAATCATTTTTCAGCTTTTTTCATTTTTTGTATTGAGACATCCACCTGAATTTGTGAAGAAACTCCAGCTGCATTTTTTTTTCCTGATACACTTAACAGTGTGTAAGGTATCTGAAGTCCCCTATTATATAACACTAGCAATAGCTAGAAACTATTGAAATCGTCAGAAAAAAAATTTAAATGCATTTTTGTTTTGCGGACGTGCTCGCCCCCCCTTGTCTATCAGCGGCTAAGTGAGGTTCTCTCTCATTTGTCTTTCCTCAGCGGTTTCACTTTGGAGACGGAGTCGCTTTCTTTCAGCTTCATGCTGTAGCCTCGTACTTCTTTCTTCTTCCGACTTGTTAACTTGTGGCCGCCTTGCCGGCTCTTTGAGCTTCATTGCTGTAGCCTCACACATTGTGGGCTGGACAGACAGACAAACACACTTCCATGCTGTGGACGCTAGAGGGACTGTTGCCCCGCTAAACCCACCAGACAGACGTCCAAGACACATGTTTAAAAGCACCAAGAAGAATTTAATTATTTTCTCCAAATATAGTGCACAAAGCACCGCACACGCCACAATTCTCAAATCAGTAATAATAATAAACAATAATCAATAATCACAATCCTCCTCTCCACCCAGCAGCTCTGTCACTCTACCACCCAACTCCGGCTCTCCTTGCTGGGTTTTGAACAGTCCTTTAAACAGTCCATGACCCGGAAGTATTCCTTCTCCGGGTCAAACGCCACATTATCCTTCAAGTAGCCCGGAAGTACTGTGGGCTTCCGTCCTCGTGCCTCCGAAGTACTTCCGGGTCGTAACAACAATAGGATTCCCCAGGTTACTTGTGAGCTCCCCCTGGCGGCACCCACGGCACCCAACAGGACTGAGGAAACAGACTCCATGTCCCATGATGCCCTGAGGGAATCCGGGGAACCATTTCCATCCAGGGGAGCTGCCACCTAGCGTCCCAGGGGATGCAGTGCCTTGAAAAGCCTGCTCTTCCTCCTTTTTTCTGTTCAGGGACGTCCCGGTCAGACTGAAATGTTGGCTGCCCATCACAATGCGTAGACATTTCTATATAAGATTCTGAGGTACTCAAATACCTATTACTAACTATTCTCCCAGGGCGGCACGGTGGCGCAGTGGGTAGCGCTGCTGTCTCGCAGTTGGGAGACCTGGGGACCTGGGTTTGCTTCCTAGGTCCTCCCTGCGTGGAGTTTGCATGTTCTCCCCGTGTCTGTGTGGGTTTCCTCCAGGCGCTCCGGTTTCCTCCCCCAGTCCAAAGACATGCAGGTTAGGTGGATTGGCGATTCTAAATTGGCCCTAGTGTGTGCTTGGTGTGTGGGTGTGTTTGTGTGTGTCCTGCGGTGGGTTGACACCCTGCCCGGGATTGGTTCCTGCCTTGTGCCCTGTGTTGGCTGGGATTGGCTCCAGCAGACCCCCGTGACCCTGTAGTTAGGATACAGCGAGTTGCAAAATGGATGGATGGATGGATGGACTGTTCTCCCTCTGATGTACACAAACATACCTACCTTCCTCTATATAGCACTACTGTCTGCAGGCATGATGCTGTTACTAATGGAGGAGTCAACTACGTGGTAATAAAGTGGCCACTTTCTTGTAGAATGATTTGAAGACATTGGGTCTGATTCATTAAATGTTTGCAAATTAATTAAGACATTTGTGCATTAAAAGTGATTTTACTAAAATCTTACAGCACATCGACAAACCATGAGTAAAACCTCAATTTTTTCCTATTACCCTGCGTAAGTAGGTTCATAAATACCAATCAATTGTAAATTCATCATCAGTTCATTACCATAATCCATAACCATCAACGCCCCAAACCTTACCATGTAAGGATGTGCTGTCACACGTGCCCTGGCTCTTTAAGCATTAACTGTGGTTCAGGTTCATTCTGTTATTAGGCCGTGGCACAGTATTTGAGAGAGAAAGGGTAATGATTACCCAGGGCCCACTTGGAACTTAAAGCCTGGAATGAAAAATTTGTTTTTGAGAGGGAGGGGCCCACAGTGACTGCTTATGTACAGTGCCCAGAGTTCTGTGCTACACCCCTGCAGTGGACATCCCTCTTTCATTGCTATATTATGTAAAACACAACAGGCTAATATCATTTTGCACAACTTTCAGGTAAATATAAAAGAGTGTCACCCTTTGTATCCATGCACAGCCATCATGCCTTTAAAATTCCATTGGTGTGCTCAATAACAGCTTGCACAGCTGCATTATTATAAGCCCATCCTGTGGCATCAGTGGGTTGCTTAGAGGTGTCATAAACCATGTCTTTAATGGATAACCCCTGTTCCCTATGGATATAAACAGTTAACCTATTTATACCTCTCAAATAAATGCAATTTAATCTATAGGAGAAATTTTTACTTGTACTGAGAAACTAGCCATCTTGCACAACTCCTTGTTTCAGATGTGTACAAACGGAGCTGTGCTGCAGAATGAAACTGTCATACATACTGCCAGGCTATCGGGCAACGACGCTGAGCAGAACACACTTTGCATCACATATAAGCTGCACATTGATAGAATGGAAGTGTTTTCTATTCATATATGCAAACACATCATTGAATGGAGCTTTGATACATATATGTATTCAGTCTGTTGCACCAGTGACCCTTTGTAGGATGGCCAACTCTTAAAACCCTCAACTATCTTCCACTTGCTTTTCCCCACCGTATGAGAACTGGATATAATCCCGCATTTGTTTTAATATGCTGTTCGTTACTCCAGGTAGTATGCAGCTCACAGACGACTGGGAAAAACTAGGCCTAATTTGACAGAGATTTCATTGAATTATGTGATATCTTCTAATTTATAATTTACATATTTATATAGTATTATATTTTATTAATTAATAATATCTTTTGTGCAAATGGCATTCATTTAACATCCATCCATCCATCCATTATCCAACCTGCTGAATCCGTACACAGGGTCACGGGGTTCATTTAACATGCTTTTTATTATTTACACATGCAGTATTTTTGGTTCTGAGATCAAAGATCTGTTCATTCTTGCAAACAGTTGGTCCTTACTAAAACATTGATAAATACCAGATTTTCTCTCTATAAATGTTTCAAGTACAATATTGTTCTTTCCACACTAAATGAATGAGACCCACTGTGTTTAAAGTATAGCAATGTTTAGTTCTACTTTATTGATATATGTGTTATATGTGGGTAGTATGGTGCTACAGTGGTTAATGTTGCTTTCATCTGTCTCTAATCCCAGCTTGGTTATGGTTCAAGTAGAATTTCTTTTTTGTCTGTATGGATTTTCTCCATTTTCACTGGTTTTCCTCCCACATTCTCGTGATGTGAGTATTATGTTAATATGGCCAATCTAAATTGACTGTCTTTGAGTGTCTGTGTTTGTGAGTATTCCTTGCAACTCACGGACACCCTGTCTTAAGTCGGTCCTTTTACTGTTGATAGATCCGAATTCTTCTCCATGTTCAAAAAACTGGATGGATTTGTTATACTTCACCACCAACTTTCATTTCCTACATACTATGATGGACTGCTGATCTTTTTTTTTTTAATCCTGCATGAACTTGACTTAATCTCTAAACCTGTCTGTGCTGCAAATTTAACATAAGAAAATGCAATACCATTATGTAAATGAAGATAGGGTTTACCATAGAAAGCAATTATACATAAAAGAATGTATGCAGCACAAGTTATTTTTAGAAAAGTGATCAGACTGTACACATTTAAGGAGACAAACAGGCTAAGGTCAGCGGCAATTAATTTTTCAAGAATATAAAACAAATAAACAAGAGAAAGGCAGTGGTTTTCTAATCTAATTTTTTTTCTAAAACTAAGCTCTAATATTTAGTTAATCAGGACTCAAAGACCTACTCCAACTCCAGCACATCCTTGTGTGTAATATGTAATATTACCATTGCTTAGTGACAAGCCATGCTTGGTAGTCAGAATCTGATGAAGCTCTGCTAATGCAATGTTCTGCCTTGTTTGTACTGGATTCTGTTTTGTATTTCCATCTGCAATGAAATCATTCTTAATTTTAGAAAACTATTATTCTTATTTGGAAAAATACATATTTTAGCTTTTGAGTATCTTTAATTTCATTGGTGTTTACTGTAACTGAACTAAAAGTTTATGACTCTAGGTGATCTTTTGAATTCTTAATCTGGTAGACAGTACATGTCTGATCTGGATTTCAAAAGGCAAGAGAGAAGGAAAGTGTAAAAAACTCATATTGGAGTTGAAGAGAGTTAACATTATAAATATACATATATATACAGTGGTACCTCTGATCATGATCGTAATTCGTTCCAAAACTCTGGATGTGACCCGATTTGGTCGCGACCTGAATGTAATTTCCCCATTAGATTGTATGTAAATACAATTGATCCATTCCAGCCCATATGAACTGTATGTAAATATTTTTTTTAAGATTTGTAAGCACAAAAATAGTTAATTATACCATAGAATGCACAGTGTAATAGTAAATTTAATGTAAAAACATTGAAAAACACTGAGAAAACCTTGAACAATAGAGAAAACTAGCATTGCAAGAGTTCGCGCTACACCCTTACGAACCGCTCGCTGTAAACACTTTTTTTATGAGTTTTAAGCACACAGAAAAAAATGAAAATTATATAAAATTATACAAAATTATACAAAAACTAATCATAAACAACCAAGAAAACTAACTTTGCAAGAGTCAGGTTCAGGAGGAAGTGAGGAGGAAGCTGTGTGGAGAGGAGTTACAGTTTTGAGGGAGAGTCCGACTCACAAAGGAAGATTTCGATTTAGAAATTGATAGATTTCTAGTAGATTTCGACTTCTTGTACTCAGCAGCAAGATCGGTAACATGAACACCACGCACATACTTTTCAACGATTTCTTTCTTTAATTGCATTTCAAATTTCTTTGAACCTTTCTTCTCACTAACACTACCACTCTTCACTTGCTTAGAGGCCATGGCTAATTGCAAAATGAATGCAAAAGCACACGAAATAGAGCACAAAGAGTTCACAGTGAATGCAATCACGTCTGACCGAGAACGATGTATGTGGAGAGACTGAACAAGTGCGGAAATTATTGGCGCGTACGAACCGGAAGGGAAATTGGCCGCCAGTGTTTTTGTTCACCACCAGAGCATGTGGTCGTGAACAGATGCAAAAGTTTGACAAACTTTTTGATCGTAACCGATTTGTACGTGTTCAGAAACGTTCGTGACCAGAGGTTCTAATTCGTGACCAGAGGTTATAGTATATATAATAATCAATAATAATTCTTTGCATTTATATAGCGCTTTTCTCACTACTCAAAGCGCTCAGCAATTGTAGGTTAAGGGCCTTGCTGAAGGGCCCAACAGAGCAGAGTCCCTTTTGGCATTTACGGGATTCAAACCGGCAACCTTCCGAATGCTAGTGCAGATCCCTAGCCTCAGAGATTGTGGAAAGCCAGCCCCCGGACACAGACAGACAGACACCAGAATGTCCAAAACACACACGTTTATTTATACAAAGCACCACAATGCCTTATTATCAACAGTCTCGTCTCTTTTCCTCTCACTCTCTCTCTCTCTCTCTTTGTCACCTCTACTCCCCTCCTCACAAGCTCTGTCTCCTTCCTTCCAACTCCAGCTCGTCTACTGGAGGGAGGCGGCCCCTTTTATAATAACCTGGAAGGGCTCCAGGTGCTCTGTCCAACGACACTTCCTGGTGTGGTGGAAGTGTCAGCTGAGCACCCAGAAGCACTCCTGGTGCCCCTGAGATTTCTTCCGGCAGCACTTCCTGATGTGGTGGAAGTGCTGCCATCCAGGGTTCCATAAACGTCCGGGTGCCCCCTGGTGGTGGCCACATCCTCCCACCAGGTTGAGCTTCTCAGCTCCGTGACTTCCATGCAGTCCAGGGAGGCTGCCCTCTTGTGTTCCGGGGGAAGTACTCCCCCATTTCCGGTTCTCTGCTACTTCCGGTGTCCCGGTGGGGCAACGTTCCCAGACGTCTGTCACAATATATATTGTGATGCATGAGTTACTGTATCTGAGAGAAGACGCCAAGTCCAGTGGCTTCCAGAAAATCAACTTTATTCCAATCAAAACAGGAGCAGTCAAGGTATTTATTCAAACGGAAGCTACCACTTCAATAACACAGACACAGCAAACAAGCAGTGAAGTGACTAGGTCAGTTGTCGGGTTAGAATGTTCCCTGCATCAACCATTGGGGGACAAGATGTGGGGAGGCTGTGAACTTGCAATTGCCTCAGTGGTGCTACGAACCTGCAGTTGCCTTGGCGACAGACAAGCAACCCTTGACAGATGTGTGAACCATGTTTCAGCATGCAGCACATTTGGGAAGGGTCTCAAACAAACTCAAAACTCTCACAATATAAAAAGCAAATAACAACAAGAAGTTGAGGCACCAAATAGCAAACCCTGTACAATTGACAGAATGAAGAGAGAAGTTGGTACAAAAACAATAGGGCGTGCGTTGAGGTGAAACATCATTGCAGATATGAGTTCATCAACTGCGCTGAGATATGGAGGAAGGGGTGCGTTCAGATTGTCTGAACCAGAGGTGACGTCACTGCTTCTCACTCTGTCTTCTTCTGGTCTTATGGCAAAAGGAAAGGAGAGACTTGTAATAGTAGTGCCAATCCTTGACTTGAGGTGGAATTACCATCAGATGAGCCCCGAAGTTGTCTCCCAATAGTACATGTGTGACATTGCCCTCCCTCAACTAAGACCCATTGTGTTGGGCATCCCAAACCAAGAGGTCATAAACATGTGAGAGAGCATAAAGGAAGCCCCAGTAATGTAAACTTAAACTTAATTGGCTGGAGGTCCAAGAACTGTCTGTTGACACATGGATTTGAGACTTTGTGCAAGGCTGTCTATTGAAGCAGGGCATGGTCAGTGACTAGAGTCAATTCACAACCAAGAAGGTAGTAACTCAGCTGCTGTATAGTCCACTAGAGCTTTCTGTTCAACCACACATGCCTCTTCTCTCATTCCAGTAGTTTCCATCTCAGTTCCATCACATAGTGATCAACACCATCAACTCTTTGGCTCTTCACAGCACCCAAACCTTTGCCTTAAGAACCTGTTTGGAGAATGAAGGGTAAAGACAAATCAGGGGATATCAAAACAGGTGCTAAGGTAAGGGCCTGCTTAAGGTCACAGAATGCTGCCTCCACTTTGTCTCCTTTTCCACTGCACTGGAAGACACTTTATTTGTGAGAGCAATCAAGGGTTATGGTTAGGATTCTCTTTCAGAGCAACTCAGTATGAATCAGTGGTAGTACCTTGGTAACCCCAAAAGAGCTTGGACCTTTTGCTTGGCTTGCAGACAGTGCCAATTCAAAATGTCAATGAATCTGGAACACTGTGGTCTGACCGTTCTTCAACTCACTGCATAGCCTAAATATTTGGCCTCTATGAGTCCAAGAAAAACATTTCACATTTTTTTGGAGACCCTGAAGAACTGCCAGAGCATGCTGAACGTGTTTCTTGATGATGACATCCAGGCAAGCAGCACTATAGTTATTTTGGGACCATAGGACTTTATATACCAGATAATGGAAGATGACCAGTGCCCATGCAAATCAACTGGGAGGACACAGTACTACCGGTGTCCACTGTTGGTGCTAAAAGCGATATTTTCCTTGGTGAATCCCATTAATGCAGTTTGCCAGTTCTCTTTTATCATGTCAAGAGTGGTCAGATACCAAGCCTTTCCGAGTTGCTCAAGGAGCTCATCCACTCATGGCACTGTATAGACATCGAAACAGGACAGAAGTCATTTCAAAATCACCAGCTACAGTCTGGCTTTGGTTCTGATATGATAGGACTAAACCAGGGACTAAAATGTTCCCCAATAACACCAAGGTCCAGTATTTGTTTTAGTTCAAGCTGAACTTCTGCTCCTTTTGCTTCCAAGAGTCAGTACAGGCATTATCTGACATTTACCCTGGTTCCATAATAATGCTATGCGTAAATCATGGAGGTTTATCCTGGCTTTTCATCCTCCACCCCTCAGACAGACAGAATGCTCTTGTCTTTGGATGGGTGTCAAATTAGAACCATAATGAGTTGTCTATTATGAGCAAAACATGAATGTGGTTGACTGGAGGGGGATTCAGGCTCCAATTCCTTCCACAGCTTTAACAGGCTGGTGTGATAAATTCTCTTAGCCAGATAACGATTCAGTTGTTTCAACAACTATTCGACCAAGACTTTCCTCTCTTTAATTTTGTAAGACCCCTGCCAATGGACCAACACTTTAGAGTGAGATGTGGGAAGTAAAACTATAACTCGATCTCTGGGATTGAACTCATGGATATTTGTGCCATTCTTGTACAAGTGGGACTGGGCTGCTTGCTTATGCTCCATATTTTCTTTTATGATGGACCAAATCTTTTCAAATCTATTACATACAGTGCATCCAGAAAGTATTCACAGCGCATCACTTTTTCCACATTTTGTTATGTTACAGCCTTATTCCAAAATGGATTAAATTAATTTTTTTCCTCAGAATTCTACACACAACACCCCATAATGACAACGTGAAAAAAGTTTACTTGAGATTTTTGCAAATTTATTAAAAATAAAAAAATTGAGAAAGCACATGTGCATACAGTAAGTATTGACAGCCTTTGCCATGAAGCTCAAAATTGAACTCAGGTGTATCCTGTTTCCCCTGATCATCCTTGAGATGTTTCTGCAGCTTCATTGGAGTCCACCTGTAGTAAATTCAGTTGATTGGACATGATTTGGAAAGGCACACACCTGTCTATATAAGGTCCCACAGTTGACAGTTCATGTCAGAGCACAAACCAAGCATGAAGTCAAAGGAATTGTCTGTAGACCTCTGAGACAGGATTGTCTCGAGGCACAAATCTGGGGAAGGTTACAGAAAAATTTCTGCTGCTTTGAAGGTCCCAATGAGCACAGTGGCCTCCATCATCCGTAAGTGGAAGAAGTTTGAAACCACCAGGACTCTTCCTAGAGCTGGTCGGCCATCTAAACTGAGCGATCGGGGGAGAAGGGCCTTAGTCAGGGAGGTAACCAAGAACCCGATGGTCACTCTGTCAGAGCTCCAGAGGTCCTCTGTGGAGAGAGGAGAACCTTCCAGAAGGACAACCATCTCTGGAGCAATCCACCAATAAGGTCTGTATGGTAGAGTGGCCAGATGGAAGCCATTCCTTAGTAAAAGGCACATGGCAGCCCGCCTGGAGTTTGCCAAAAGGCACCTGAAGGACTCTCAGACCATGAGAAAGAAAATTCTCTGGTCTGATGAGACAAAGATTGAACTCTTTGGTGTGAATGCCAGGCATCACGTTTGGAGGAAACCAGGCACCGCTCATCACCAGGCCAATAACCGCTCATCACCAGGCCAATACCATCACTACAGTGAAGCATGGTGGTGGCAGCATCATGCTGTGGGGATGTTTTTCAGCAGCAGGGACTGGGAGACTAGTCAGGATAAAGGGAAAGATGACGGCAGCAATGTACAGAGACATCCTGGATGAAAACCTGCTCCAGAGCGCTCTTGACCTCAGACTGGGGCGACGGTTCATCTTTCAGCAGGACAACAACCCTAAGCACACAGCCAAGATATCAAAGGAGTGGCTTCAGGACAACACTGTGAATGTCCCTGAGTGGCCCAGCCAGAGCCCATACTTGAATCCGATTGAACATCTCTGGAGAGATCTTAAAATGGCTGTGCACCGACGTTTCCCATCCAACCTGATGGAGCTTGAGAGGTGCTGCAAAGAGGAATGGGCGAAACTGGCCAAGAATAGGTGTGCCAAGCTTGTGGCATCATATTCAAAATGACTTGAGGCTGCAATTGCTGCCAAAGGTGCATTGACAAAGTATATTGAGCAAAGGCTGTGAATACTTATGTACATGTGATTTCTAAGTTTTTTTATTTTTAATAAATTTGCAAAAACCTCAAGTAAACTTTTTTCATGTTGTCATTATGGGGTGTTGTATGTAGAATTCTGAGGAAAAAAATGAATTTAATCCATTTTGGAATAAGGCTGTAACATAAGAAAATGTGGAAAAAGTGATGCGCTGTGAATACTTTCCGGATGCACTGTACTTGTGAGATATATTCTAGAATGCTGATGGAATGGAGTGCCGCATTCTCCCTCCCTTTTTTTGCAATATCCAATATACCATGGGCTGCTCAAATAATTGAATTAATTCAAAAGGTGAGAACCCCATGGAGATGTGTAGGGCTTCCCTGTATGCAAATAGAATGAGAAGGGGCAACTAATCCTAGTTTTTTCCATCCTCCTGACCACCTTACATAACATCTGTTTGAGCGTCTGATTAAGCTGTTCGAATGAACCATCAGTTTGTTGAAAATACATTGAAGTTTTAAGGTGTTTAATTCTGAGTAACGTATCCAATGTAAAAGGCATCCCTCTCTAGACCCTCAGTTGTTCCAATCAGCTAGTGTTGTAGTGAAACGTCTTTGCAGAAGTGAGTCCATGAACTGCCATTATGTAGTGGTGGTGTTCTATTTAAGGCAGCCTTTGGAGGAAGGAGTGGGTTTAAGCTGTTGGAACTGGAAGAGACTTGACTGTTCCTCATGTCGTCGTTCTTCTGGTCTGTAGGCAAGAGGAAAGGAGAAGCAGTAAGTGACTGCACCAACCCTCACGTTGGAGTGGAATTACAAGCACACAAGCTTTAAATCTTGTTTCCCAATCTGTCTCCCAATCACACATATATACATATCTGAAAATTTTTGAATGGTGCAGTTGTTATTGCTGTGGCTTTACAGCTCCACAGTCCTGAGTCACAAGCCTAGGCCTCTCTGTGAAGAGTTTACAGTTTTTCCCTTGTCCATATGGTTTTATTTTGTTTTCCTCTGTTAACCCTAAAGGCATATGTGTTCACTTCATCAGTGTGGGTATGTGTGTGAGTGGCCCTACACTGGACTGCTGTTGCCCCGTCAAGAGTTCCTGTCTTGCACCCAATTTTGTTGGGATAGGCTTCAGTCATACATAATTTTGCATGGAAATACATGGATTTGATAAAAGAAGAATATTATTTAATATTGTTTATTCATTCTTTTTTTGATGATGTTTATTTAACTAAAGAATTTAAGAAGACCTAAAGCTGCTCTTGCAGCATTAAAAATAAGGCAGGAACCAATGCTGGATGGAGCAAAAGTCCATTAAAACGCTTATATTCTGTTCTGTTTTATTCTATTGTATTATGTAGCGTATGTAGTAAAAGAGCTGATCAGTTTTAAAGCCTAGTGTACTCCTTGGAAAAAAGTCTTTTGTTTTTTTGAATAATACTGTCTTAATATTGACAATCACTGGAACAGGACCAGGATATTGCAGATCTAATGTAATCCATCTTGCAAATTCACTTGCATTCTAAGTAGTAAAATACATAAACAGTTTAGCTCTGACCTGATCTCATACTTGCGTGAGTACTTGAATCCCTCCTCAAACTTCTCACTATAAAAGCAGTATTCAGGTGGGGCTCAGAGGAGAAGATACTATTGGGAAGAACAGTGGTAGGAGGCATCATGGGCCTCCAAAACACCATGCCCCTTGGGGTTCTTATATGGATCTTAGCTACTGGATATGGTTCCTCAGCACAAAATGGTAAGATTTTCATTGTATTCTGCATTTTCTGTTTTCTGTAAAAACAAATGAGTATCCATTTATGTAAAATGGACATTGTTTTTTTGCACAGTATGACATACTGAGTTTTAATGTCAAACAACAGTTATGCTACCTCCAGTACTGTTACAAATAGTGACAATAATGACCCTGTAATCTTATAATAAGTCTAATAATTTAGGGGGCAAAAGCATGTTTTCACTACAGTATAATAGGTATTGGCTATTGCAGCCATTACTAAACTCTCAATCTGGCATTACTTTGCTTGACAGTAGATCCTAACAAAGGAAACAAAAGTGGGATCCATATTTAAATTCTATATGGGTTGGTTTCCAACAATTACATAATTTTACAGAGTAGAGCTGAGGTGTATCTGAAAATTACTTTTATAATGTGCTTACACTTTTATAACATGCTAATTAAAAGTAAGGTAATGTTCACTGATCCAAGCTGAAACAACAGCTTTAGTTACTACACTTGTAATAGAACAATAGCCATCATGGTGGGCTAACAAGACTTCTGTCTTGTTTGACTGTGGAAATATCATAGTAGTTACAATACAGTAATAATGTTGGTAGTTCAGAGACAATAAAGATTAATATGAAGAAAATGCAGAAAACACCTTTTCTATTGGCATATTAATGACGGATATCATCATTTTTAATTAACATAGCAAATGCAAACTTATCACACATTTTTTGCACAAACAGCTGTCAAATATATACTGACAATGACAAGCAAACATCATTATGAAGTTGGTTCATCACATATAAAGTGTCCCAAGGGTAGTCCCTTACTATAAGCTATCATTTCCTGTAATAAAAAATGATTAATCCAATAAATACACAAAGTCAGTATTACAAACATCACCTCACGTTGGCGTGAGCTTCCTAACTATAAATTCAGAACAGCTTTCTAATAATAGCCCTCCATCTAAGATTATCATTAAAGCCAATCATATTCTATGGAGCTTTACCAAGTCCACATGTTAATAAGTGTAAAGGATTTAAGTAAAACATACAGTATGTTGTACATAGCTTTGGACGACTTGTGCCTAACATCATGTATATTGTTTATAGATTCATAGCGTCATTATTATCTCATGTACAGAGTACAATGAAATTATTACTAATCAACAAAATGTTACCACGTTCTTTGACTAATAAGTATATCTACATTATTTTGAAACATCTGTCTTCCTTACTTAAAAATTCCCCAAATTTTTTGATTTTCTTAATAGTTCACAAACTGCTCCTGCTCAGTGGGTGTGAAATGCCATAACTCTCTTCTTCTTTGCCATTTTTTCTTCCACAATTTAAGTAAATTAGAAATTGCTTTTCCAAGTTATATTTAGACTGCTGACTCAAGCCTGACTTAATTTAATTAGATTATTCGAGCTTGAATTCATTATCTCAAAATATGGCTCTGAGTCATCAATGCTTACAATGTTCTTATTTACTTAACAACCCATTGAGATATATTTAAATTGAAAAAGTCTGCTTAATTATCTTCATCAATACCTTTGGCATTTTCTAAAATCTGCACCAGATTCATTGTCTTATGTATTCAAGATTTTCAGATTTTTTTGCTTCCAACTCTACTGTACACCATATACTAAGCAGTTTAGAATGATTTTGGTTTATGAAACAGTTTGTTAATCTCCATGCCTTCTTTACATGTTTTGTTTCTGCCTTGGCCTTTTACACAGTTAGGCTTCTGTTGTGTTTGACCCTGCTGAGACTGATGTGGGGTGCCGCAAACTCTTTCAGATGTTATAAGATTAAAGCAACTAATGAATCAGGCAACTTTCGGCAGTCTTTTAGCTACTTAAACTGTAAGTCAAAATGCAGTCATTGGAGGATTGCAGGCCAGACAGGCAGAGATGAGCATTGGTGCAGTGCCACAAACTTTAAAGCAACCATGTTACTGTAAAGCAGTTAAAGTAGTTCTGGAGAGAGTTATAGTTTTAATGAAATGAAAATGCACTGAACTGAATAAAGACTACTTATTCTACTCATTAATTTAGTCCTGATGCTGATCATTAGTTTTGCCTGTTTTTCAAAGCACCTTGGGTCTCATGTATAATGCCATGCATAGAATCCACACTAACAAAACAGGAAATGTGCATATGCACAAAAACATCCAGATGCATAAAACTGTGCATACGCCAAGTTCCACGCACTTCCCCTTTATAAATCCCAACAAATGTGAAATTTAATGCACATGCCCCACTCCAACTCCTCCCAGAATTTCACATATTCAAATATGCAAATCCATATAAAGAGCTCTGTCTGTTCAGTGTTTTCCTAAAAGACAATGGCAAAGGCCCAACAATGGCAAAGGCCCATGGAAAAAAGAAGAATTTCAGTGAATGCGAAGTGGAGGCAAAGGCTTTCGCAGGATGGTATAAGCAACAAAAGGAAGCTGATGGAGTGATACAGCGTGGCAGAGACACTCTAAAGTTCAAGTTCAGAAAGTCGCAGAGTACCCAATATAAAAATGAAGTGGTCAGATATAAAAGTAGACGTGAAATGCAAGTTGTAGCCCATCATCTGTTTATTCTGTTTCAGACAATATTATAAAAGCTGACTCCCATACCAAGGATTTGACTCCAGGTGCTGCTGTGCCCAGCACATCTTCAGGTGCTAGCTGCACTACCACCTCTGCCTTGGAAACTGCTGGGTGACTATTTAGTTGTGTGCTGACGGACGCTGTTCAGGAGTCACATAATACAATAGTAGATGCTGTAAAAGATGCCGCCAATGAACTAAAGAATATAAGGGCTATACTATGTGATATTGACCACAAATTAAATGATTTGGTTAAAAAATAAATGCTGCATCTGATTACCTGTTTTTACATTCTGCTAATTACATTCATATTAAGTTGTAATGCTGTCTGATATGGCTGATTATTTGGTGGGTCAGGGTCAGGTTCTCTTCAGGTGCAGGCAAGCCACTATTTTGAGCCACATTATGCAGCACGCTATATGCTTGTACAATGCAACACATTTTCTGTGGACTATAGAGCAGCACATTAATAGAGTGAAAATGCTTTCTACTTACATAAGCAAATTAATTCTCTGAAGGTGCCTTTATAGTGTAGCGTCGGTGCCAAGCTCCACAATGGATAGATTCATTGCTCTTTACATGGCTCTTTGAGGTGACTCGTCATCTTTAAAAGAACAGCTTGCCTTTGCCACACTAATTGAAAAAAGCACATGCAACTGTGCAGAATTACCATATTTACAGGCTCTCCTGCTATAGATAATGTAAAGACAGCTCATTCTTTTGGTGATTCATCCCTGGCTGATGTAAAATGTTCAGCGCAGTTACAACAGCAATGTGCTTACAGTTGACCACTCCAATTACATTTGGAAATCTGGATGTTGCTATGAATTACGTTTTGATGCTTCCTAGTTCAATCACAGTGTAAGGAAATCTTATATATCTGGATGAAAATTGGATTATACCATCCTATACAGCAGGCATGGCGCAACTCAGTGATGTTTGTAAAATACCCAAGCGGTTAGCAAGCTTACGTTGAAAAGCTCCTGTGGCTCAAAACATGAGTGTAGACAGAACTTGCAAGGGAGCAAGTAGAGCACAATTCTTCAAAATCTTCAAAGTCAAGCCAGAGCCAGTTCAGCACACAGCTCCAAGAGCATAGCTCTTGGAAATCAAAATTAACAGAAGTCAGTCACCATCATCTATAAATACTCGCTCTATTCTAATTCTTCCATTTGTGATGTCTTCTAACAACACTAAAAGCAGCTATGGTAGTTGGAATAGTCTGGCCATTCTGTGCACCATTATATTGTTACAGAATGATTACAATCAAAAGAATTACATTTGTAAACAATATGCAATTAATTTCAGTGTATATGATAAATCCCATGTCACTGATGTGAATGTAAAAAAGAAAGGGACACCACACAGAAACAATAGCACTGCTTTGACGCTGGTTATTGCCAGTTTGCAAAACCGAGCAGAAAAGTGCGTATGCACGGTGTGCAGCAGGCATGAATATGTGCGTGGGTTTTTATATGTACACACCATTTATATATGAGAACCCTTGTGATTTGACAAATTGTTAATGGTTCCCAGTTAATTCAAGATGTGATCAATTAGTTGACCTCTGGTGTAAGACAAAGTAAAAAAAAAAATTTAAAACATGAATAGTTCAGTGCAATGTAGCCCTTCAATTTTTCTTACTGCATGAATAAGAACTCAGCCAATATTTAAAGGTCTCTTGGGTTTTACTTTGAACCATAGAGCAAAGTAATTTATTCCATATGCATTTACACAGCTCTCAGGGGGACAAAAAACTTATGAAATAATGCCTTAACCAACTGAGCCATTGTTATAGGGTTAACAATAATGTTTGAAAGCTTTCTTATTCTTTCCAGTTTCCTTCCCATTGACAAATTCAATTAAACTTTGTTTGGTCTGCAGTCGCTTAATCTGCATTTGCACTTGTAGCATTTAATTTAGGAATACATCTGTTAGGTCACTTTTTTCACTTTTGTAAGACTGCAGTAATCAACTTGTCATCTGGAGATCAAAAGTGCTATAATATTCCAAACGTGGCCTCACAAGTATATCATTCATCATAGGATAACCAAATCTTCTTCATCTGAATATTAAAGTCAATGTCCAAATATAGAAATGTAATCACAACTGCATGTCATTTGATTGTATGAAAAGGTCAGCCTTAATCTTTTGTCTTTTCATCAAGTGTACTTGGTAGCTCCCAGACCCCTTGTTCCATGAATGCATTCAGCATTTACCCTTTCAACATCATTGCCCTGTTTTTATGGTATCTTCTAATGTTCCTAATATTAAACTTATAAAATAACACAGCATAACATTCTCAAACCCAGTTAATCCTATTTAGAGTCTGTCTTACTAGCACTGGCCACAAGGTAGGAATTACTAGCCCATCACAAAGAGCGATTCAGAGTGTCCAGTTAACCTAAATGCACGTCTTTGGAATGTGGAAACCCACAATCAGGGATGGATGAATGCAAAGATATTTTTCACATTTTCAGCTCCTTCCTCCTGTCAAGAGATAGATGCAAATGTATTTTGTAACAGCTGTTCAACATCTGTTTTTTTTCCAAAGCTTCACCTTACACTTTCGATATTTGACCATTTGCCAAAAGGCAGTGAAACTACTAACATTATGGTCACTGTATCTTTGCTGCTCTGTTTCATCTGCATTCCAAGTCTGAATGAAAGAAAACTGCTATAGAAATCATCTTTGAACTAAGCATACTCTTGCTGTCATGTGTTTCTTCCAGATTTTCCAAGTCCAGCATTCAGGCCTAGCACCCCAGCTGTTCTGCTCCCAGTTACGGTACAACCCATTTTAATCTGTAAGTCTTATTATTTTTGCTTAGTTAAATTCTTGCCTAGTTATACTGCATTGGATAAAACAGATAAAAATTAAACATTAGGGTTACCTTCTCCTTTAAATTTTGAATATGTGACTGGGGTATGTATCTTTTATCATGAGTCAAAGAAAAAACTCAGCTAAAGGGTTTGTGTCAACTTACAACTGTTTTACTTTAAAGTGGTAAAGTCTGCGTCACATTGTAATACTGCCTACAGAAAGCAATGGTGCACTGCCCACAGTGATATGAGAAAGAGTGCTGTTTGTTAGGTGAGGTTAGATTTATCTGATTTCATGAGGAACCACATGATTGTTAGATACTGTATGTCCTGATATGTAAAACTGCAGAAATGAAACAGGGGTTGCTTACTTTAAACATCACTTTAAATCTCTGCTGCACTGAATTTGCAATGCATTCTGAGATATATATCTTTTATCTCTTCACACGGCGGAACTGTAGCACAGTAGTTTAACCCTGCTGTCTCATTAGTCCAAAGAGTTGGGCTGTTTTTCTCTGTCAAATTATCATTGGGGATTTGAATGTTCTATGCATGTTTCTGTGGGTTAGTTTCCAGGTATTCTGGTTTCCTGTCATATCTCAAATACATAATTGTCAGATTG
This sequence comes from Erpetoichthys calabaricus, assembly GCF_900747795.2. Classification (NCBI taxonomy): domain Eukaryota; kingdom Metazoa; phylum Chordata; class Cladistia; order Polypteriformes; family Polypteridae; genus Erpetoichthys; species Erpetoichthys calabaricus. The sequence goes on from NC_041395.2 coordinate 96,507,402, forward strand.
TAAAGAAATTCTAAGTTGATACAGTATGATTTAGAATAGTTGTGTGTGTGAGTGTGTGTATGTATGTGTGTGTGTGTGTGTGTGTGTGTGTGTGTGTGTGTGTGTGTGAGAGAGAGAGAGAGAGAGAGAGAGAGATGGTTGTCTTCACATCCTTTGGCAGCTGTTGAACCCAGAAATGTCAAAAACATATTTGAGAATGAGCTGGGCAAATGATGACACAAACAGTCAGCAAGGGCTCTTGTAAAGATGATAAGTGCTTTACTCCATAATAAATCCAAACATGGGTTCAAAACCCAAAATGTAAAAATCAGTGTAGTGCCAAAATTCTTCATAGAAATAAACAAAAAAAAATCCAATAAAACAGGTGCTCGGAGGGTAAAAAATTCAATAAATAATTCCATGAAAATGAGGCATGGTAGATCTTCTCCTTTACAATCATGAGCCATGGTGTAACACTCTAAAACTGACATCTCCTCCACTTATTCCACTTGTAACAGGAGGAGACATCCTCAGACAGGTGCTGTCAACCCATAAAACAGGCACGGGTCGCCATCGCCACCCCTTCAGCATTCTTGGGGTGCCATTCCAAGCCACACTCACATCTTGGCATCCGTGAGAGACACAATACAATGGGCCACTCTTGCTACAATGCATCACTCCAAAGGAGCAGCCCTCTTCAGCCTCCTCTGAGTATTGACCACATGCTTCTCCCTCAGGGGTGTTTCCCAACCACCTTCCTCCACACTAAACTGCCCCAGATCCCCTGATCCTGCCCCTCTCTCTGTCTCTCTTTAATTAACCTTCTCTTTATTTCATTAGCTCTGTCCATTCATTTCCTCTGTTCTTTTTGACTTCTTTCCTGTTTCTTCTTTTATCCCTCCATATGCATGGTGTCTCAAATACAACCTGTGGGAAGTCAATGAGACAATTGGAATTAATTGTGCACTCACGCTCAAGAGCGATCAGCCACAATCACACCATTGAACATCCTGGGGTGGCACGAGTATGCACACCTATGGAGCCGCACCATTTATTATTTAATTTAAAAAATGCTCATTGCCACAAACCTGAATGCTACAGTGTGTGTACATGTGAATGCGTGTCTGTGTCGTAAAAGCAAACAAAGTGCAACAAAAGAAGGATTGATGCCCTGCTGGATTCTCCATTTAATATTTGTGTCCAAAATTTTAAAAAATCACACAATAATGAGAGGAAGTAATCGTCATCTTGATGAGGCTGAAAATACAGCAAGAAAAAATAATTCAGAGGTACAGAGCGCCATGGTATTTAAAGCAGCTCTGATGATGAATGCTGGCTTCGTGTGTTGGTGTTGATTAAATTCTGGTGGAACCAGAAGAGGTGGAGATTCATGAATTTGGAAACTGACATCATTGGTCTTCTGATGATTTTTCTCCATCATTTTAGGGAAGCAAACAGAACACACATAAAGTGCTCCTTGCACTCGCGTGTTTGACAGAATGAGTGTATGTGTTAGTGTGGCCTGTGATGAAACAGTCCCATCCAAGGCAGGTTTCTACCCTTAGTCTGATATGACCACAATTCTGTAATAGAGAAGGAATGTTTCTAGTTAGGTGTCTGCATGCCTCTCCCTAATTAATGTTCATGGTAGCAGCTAGCTAGACACCATTCATTATGTATTACAAAAAATAGGGTGCAAGGATTTTTATAAGCAGCAAAAACTCCAAGAGTATTGGATTCCTCTCAGATTAAATTAAAAGTCTAAAGGGCAAAGGAAATGTGAAAGTATATTTTTACCTTTATCTTCTCTCTCACAGCTAGCAACCCTATGCATAACAATCGTGTTTGTAGTACATGGGGAAAATACCACATCAAGATGTTTGATGGAGAGGTCTACCAGTTTCCTGGAACCTGCAACTATGTGCTGACCTCTCAGTGCGGGAGTGCCTATGAAGATTTCAACATTCAAATCCGGAGAACTATTGTGAATAACCAACCTTGGATAAGCCATGTAACCATGAAGCTGGATGGGACAGTTGTAGAATTAAGCAACGGCACCATTTCTGTAAACAGCAAACCGTAAGTTGGCAATTTTGGGGGTATAGGTGAGTGGAGGTCTTAGGTATCATTTGAGGGTGATGGCCTGTCTGCTACAAGAACAAATACAAACCCTGATTGAACATCTTAGAGTGTTACAATGGTCTCAGCATTCAGCCTCAGTTTCATGGCCTGATTTTGTTCTCCTAAGTACTGTAAACGTCTCTGGTTTTAAAAATTTTGCAGGCTCTATAAACTTAATTGCTATATTATCTCTCAAAACATGGAAATGCTTAGTGTCACCACATTATATTTACCATCTCTGCACTTTAAATTTACATTTGCAAAAAATCTAACAATAAAAGAATATTCTAGCCTTTTCATGCTAACTCAAGCTTCACTAGAATGGCATTCTTTCATTACCAAAAGACAGCCAAATGTCTGCAGATTGTATTTTATGGCTTTATTATGTTCATCTTGTTTGTAGGATTTCACCACCCTATAGTCAGTTGGGAGTCCAAATTGAAGAGAGCAGTTTGTACATCAAAGTCACGGCTAAATCAGGTGTTATGGTCATGTGGAATGGAGAAGATGCACTGATGGTAAGAAAATAAAAATGTATTATTAACCACACTGTTTTGAATTTACAAGATACTGGTCACATATTCAAGTCACCAGAGGTTATTTTTAAAACTATACATTGCATTTGTGAGGCATCAACAGCCTTATTCCAGGACTGTGGCGTTTGGGCAATGAGGGAAGGTTGAGTAGTTGAAACATTTTAGTTGGAGGTCAGCTCCATCAACTCCTTCAATACTCTGGACCAGATTCATTGTCTTTTATATATTTAGGATTTTTAGACCCCTTAGCCTCAAAGTTTATGCCATTTTGATTTCATGCTAAGCAATTTAGAATAACCTTGGTTAATTTGACAGTTTATTAATCCACATGTTTTCTTTCTACATTTCGTTTCTGCCTTAGCCTGATCCACAGTTAGCTTTGCTTCCAGATGTTAATATAATACTATTCACCATTTCAATTGGAGAGTAAACTTATCAAGAAAGTCCACATATAAGAAAGCAAAAACATGCACAATCATCCAAAACACTGAAACTAGAGAGAAAATCCAAAAGCAACACATTAAGTCAAAAATACAGTAGCAGAGTCAACCACAGCATTAGACTTAGACCTTGAAGAGATTTCTCTCTTGAAAAATAAAATGGGAATATTTTTAGATCTTGCTGAAAGATCGCAGATACTTGTAGACGATGTAAAAGACAAAAATATATAAACAATACTGAAAAATTATTTTTATCACATAAAATCATCTCTATATATATATAAAATCCAACGTATGTCTGTCTGTATGTCTGTCCGCTTTTCACTAGAGAACTACTATTATAGGGCTTCTCCTCTTTTCTTCCCGCTCCTGACACAAATGTAGTGTCAGCGTCGAGAGCCAGAATGGATTCTCTTGTTCTCTAATTGGCTCATTTAAAAAGGATGAAAAGCCATTTTTACAGACTCATACAATGTGTGACTCATCCCAAATTGATGCATCTTGTCAGCACCATTGCAATATTAAAAACTGTGATTGTTGTTTCCAGTACAACAAATCAAAACCCTGTTAAAGATTGACTTGTTTAAAACAGGTCCACTTACCTAATCATATGGTATGTTTCTTTGTGTAGGGGGGTGTGTGTCAGAGTATTATTTTTACATTTCACATTCACAAGTCTTCCGCCCATAACCCTTGCATATTTGAAGGGATTACTGTACTGCATACAGTACCTTCACAACTGGTAGATTTATCAAAATAGTAGTTATTGTTTGTACTCTTTATGATTCAGTCCACTCAAAACAGTTTGAGGCCTCTAGAAAGACATATAAACTAGGTCAGGGCCCTCCCTAGATTGTCCAGAACAAGACCTCGCCCCAGATGTTCTATCTGCACAAGGGTTACAAATAACAGTTATTAATAAAATGGACATTCTTAAGGCTTAATAAAAATTATATGGAATCATCTCACAACATCAGGTAGTTTGACCCCAAATTCTGCTAGTGGTCCTGAGCCCCAAAAATTCAAAAATATCCTAAATGCCCAAAATATATCAAGATGCCCTTCAAGAGAGTGAAACTGTAGGATCTTAATAAGAAAGAACAAAGGAGAACATACAAAGAAAGAAATTTATTAATAAATAAACAAATTACAAAACAAAAAAGACAAAAACGGGATTTTCTTTTAAAGGCAATCCACAGAGAACCAAGACCCAGGTTGTAATCCAATATTCCAAAACCTCAAACAGAAGCAAAATGTCCAGAATCCATAAAACTAATACCGACCAAACACACTCTTTCCAAACATTAATGAACCATTGAAGAATTCCCTCCTTAGACTCACAATACATGAGCTGTGGGGTCCTTCATCATCGATGTCAAGGTTGCCCCGCCTCATGGGGTTCCTACCACAAAACACAATGAACAAAGGAGAACATACAATAGATAGTAAATAAATGAACAGAATAATAGTAACAAAAATACAATAAACCTCAGAAAAATAATACTTTACAATAACCAAAGAAGAAACAGAAAAAGAAAACAAGCATAAGCCAGAGAATACACCCTGGCTGAAACATGACAGTAATCTGAATATCTGTTACAATCTGGAAGGTTTTATATTATTATTTTAATTGTTTCTAACTTTGATATATCTTTCATCAGGTGGAAATGCCAGAAAAGTATATGAATGAGACATGTGGGCTTTGTGGTGATTTCAATGGCATTGAAAACAATGATGGTTTTTATGTAAACGGTGAGTCAGAGACCTTGATTAGATACGCCAAAAACGTGATTTTAATTTGACTGCTTCTAGAATTGCTTCCATGTCATAATGCTAGGGGCAATCTAGTGAGTTTACTGAGACTGCTTATTAATTAACATAAAGCTCTTGAATTTCAGGATAGGCATTAAATTTTAAGAGATTCACAAACACACGTTTGTTTGTCAAAAGCCCTTTAAACATACTTAAAATGCATGTGTATACTAGAGAAAGAAATTGTTAGGAATCTTTAATACGATACGTTCCTGAACCTTCAGTCACAATATTATAATACTGCAAATATTTTATTGTTTATTACATCAAAGAACAAGAAACATTGACTGAACTCATCCAGCCTGTCTTTTTTAATTGTGGAACTGTATTTCTGGTATCTCAGCAGTCTCTAGAGTAAAACTGGAACACACATCAGTACATTAATTGAATTTAGAAACACTGGACAGAAGCAAGCATGGTGTCCAAAAACAGCAGCAAAATGTGACAAGTAATTTTGGCTGTTTATTATTTTAGTGGACAGGAAATGAAAAACAGCAATAAAAATAATAATAATAATAATTAACCAAGAAATTATATTGCTGTGGTGAATGGTATTTACTTTTATTCCCAGTATATTTGTAAAGAAACTGTTTTTGTTGATTAATGTCCATTTAGGTTTAAAAGTGAGTCCAATTGACTTTGGTAACTTTCAGAAGATGGATGGGCCAAAAGAAACATGTGAAGACGTTGTTCCTCCACCAGTTAGCAATAAGACACAGAATATGGTAAGCTTTTCATAGTTTATAAAACAGATAGATAGATAGATAGATAGATAGATAGATAGATAGATAGATAGATAGATAGATAGATAGATAGATAGATAGATAGATAGATAGATAGATAGATAGATAGATAGATAGATAGATAGATAGATAGGAAGTCCACTATTATTTATACTTTATAGCAATATAACAGGATATTTATCCATAGAACTCTAATTTAATGTGCACAAATTCATATTTAGCTCATTATATCCAATATCTAATAAGGCCTTGGTAGCTACAGTAGATGTGACTGTGTTGTAGAAACTGTTTAAATATTTTATCTACTCTACATGCCATCAGTATTAATAATGATTATTCTGTAAGTAATTACTTTAACATTCCTTATTTTAAATCGTTACTGTATTTGAGAACACTGCAATATATTTTACTCATGTAGCAAGAGTCAATATTCTTACTTGTAACAAAATACCTGTATTTCTTACATTGCATGATGTATTAGGAGTAAAAAACCTATTTGATCACTTGCCACAGCAACTATTTTAAATATCTAGGATGGATATAAAGCAGATAAGCAGCACACCTAGTAGGGTGTTACATTTATTGCGTAAACATTAGATAATATGTGTGAGGTGTTTAGTAGACATCATCATCCATTTGTTCCTAAAGCAAAACTGTGAAGCGTCTGGGAGAAACATCAAACCAAGACATAAAGTTCTAAATTTGCTGTACAAATCAGTAATTAAACTTACACTATCATTTCTCAGCAACCCCTCTGTGAGCAGATTCTCTCGAGCCCAGTTTTTGCTGGATGCAATGCCCTGGTGTCCATTGACCCTTTTGTCCAGGCCTGTGTGAAGGATATGGTCGACTGCGTCAAAGACAAGAATTCTTCCTGTTTGTGCTACACTGTTTCTGAATACACAAGGCAGTGCACACATGCTGGTGGGCAGCCGCAGAACTGGAGAACAGCAGAATTCTGTCGTAAGTGGTATCATGTATTCAGACACACTGTCAAAAAAACTTTTTGTTTTTCTTAACAACTGGCAACAGGCCATAATTTGTTTATTAGTATATCCTCCACATGGAGGATGCTCTCCCATCAGAGCTGAACACGATCAGATACAGTGCCAGCGTTTAAGCGTGCCTACCTTCCGCTTTCCCAGAATTTCATTTTTTTTTTAAATTTTTAATGATTTTTAAAGTTTGTCCTGTTTCACTACAATGTGGACAGAGCCGCGGGGGACACCTAATATTAAATACCAGTAACGGCGTACTGCACGATAACGTGTAGTGAATACACTTGACTTGAGCATTCCTAGTTTTCATACTCTTTCTCCGTCTCTGTTTAGCATTCGCTTGCTCAGAGATTGATGTGCTTGCTGCTTCCTGAGCAGCTCTTCTTTTCTCCACCCTAGCGGCCCACTACTTCTCTTCTTTCATTGGCATTTTTTCACGTTAAAACTGATTAAGTTAGTTTTTGTGTTGCAATTACTTAGTATGTTTTCTTTAATTTTTCACTTAAATGGCAATCTGCCTCAAGAATGATTAGCGAAGGTGGTGGGGAATGAGAATGGCGCCCAAACGCATGCGCCACACGGCTGCCCTGCTGCACGGTGCCGAGAGTTGATTCAACAATATAATAAAATTAAAATAAAAAGAGTAATACAAATCATCACCCCGAAAGTGGATAGTAGACATCACGTAGTATATGTGTACCAAATTTCAAGTCAATAGGTGAAACGGTTTGCGAGGTACAGGTGATTTAAAATCCTGGACAGACAAACGAACAGCCACGGTATTATAGAAGAAGATATATGAATGCTTGCATAAATGGATGTATTGCATGGTTTTGTATTTTTGTTACTATTTCATTTTTTATAAGAGCTCTTAGATTGATTTTTTTGTACGAAAAGTATAAATTAAGATGTAGTAGACCTGAAGTTCTACTCTTTACTGATCATGTCCGGGACTTGTAAATCATGCCAACATATTAGGAATTGAAAGAGTTTGTGTAGAGACCTAAGGGAACGCAATGTCATAGCTAAAAGCTGCAGCCTTGTTTTAAGATGCATTGTTATTGCTCACTTACCCAGTTTGGTTTATCTTATGCACTGCTTAAACACTGTTGATGTTTGCTTCCTACCATACTTCTGATGGTGCAGGGATATCCTCTAACTTTCAAATTCCTGTATTGAAATGAGCATGTTCAGAAAATGATTAGATGGAGGGGTTTTTTCAATTCATAGCAAAAGACTTCTTAGGACTACAAACGTTATGATGTGTTTACAATATCTAATGATAATCCCTTTCATTTGACAGCTAAGAAATGTCCCCAAAACTTGGTTTACAGTGAATGCGGCAGTCCCTGTATCAATACTTGTTCCCATCCTGTACAAAACCAGCTTTGTGCTCAGCATTGCACTGATGGCTGCTTCTGCCCTCCAGGTAAACCTGCATTTCCTAGATAATACAGCATTGCATTTTCAATAATTAGGTTCTTCGCATCAGCTGAAAAATATGCTTATTTATTCACAAGAGAACTGCTTAAAGGTATCTTTAGTTATGTAATGTTCAGAATAATTCAAAGAATAGTATGAGTATGTTTGCAAATGATGTCTACTGTTTAAGCAGTAACTGTAATGGTGATCTCTGGGGCTTTCTTATATGATTTCATCCTATTATAGTATGCTGATTGAAGCTTCATGTCTTTGTGTAAGACTAGGCCAAAGCAATCCTGAAGATTTTAATGGAATGCTACACAACTATTTGACACCTGTTGCAGCACTAATAATAAATACAAAAGTTATGATTTCATTTTTAAGAAGGAAACTCTCATAAAAAATGCAACAAGTCACAACAACTGCATCTAATGTATGTGCTTTTGCCAAACAAAAAATATAGTATGATGGAAAATCTTGTACTGATTGACAGGAACGGTCTTTGATAACATCTCCAAAAAAGGTTGCATTCCTGTAACAAAGTGTTCCTGTACCCACAATGACAAAGTATACTTGCCTGGTGAATCATATTCCAGAAATTGTCACCGCTGGTAAGAAGAACTCTTATTAGTTTTTATTTTTCTTTTCTTTCTTATTCATTAACATAAACTTTGTGTTGTATTAAGGCAGAAATAGCTTAAAAAGTTAGCTGTCTATCCAATTCAACCGTTTTGTGTTTATACCTCCTTCTGTGCAGCACCTGTGCTAGAGGTCTATGGAACTGTGAAGATTTGGAGTGTCCCGGGACATGCGCCGTAGAGGGCGGCTCTCACATCAATTCTTTTGATGGGACACAGTTCACATTCCATGGAGATTGCACCTACTTACTATCTAAGGTGAGCCTTAAAAATACCTTTATTAAGATTAATATCAAGATTAAATGAGGAAGCATACAGTCCTAATTATGGGACATGAATTGGAGATATTAGAGATCAGACCTAAAATAATGTCTCCCTTTTATCCATATAAGTATCTGCTTTGTATGTATCACAAGATGGAACACTGATTGAATCTTTCCTCTCTTGGTAGGACTGTGTAGGAAACAGCTTTGTGATTCTAGCTGAGATTGTGAAGTGTGGAGTAGCAAACACAGAGACTTGTCTAAAATCTGTGACTCTCTCCATGACCAGAATGAACCAGGTTAGTTCTTCTGAAGGTTATAAAGCTCTTTTAAAAGAAAAAGTAATGGTTATGATTTGATTATGCACTCATTTTATGAACAAATGGTGATGTTATTTAATAAAATTTTTCTTAAAGATTGCTACTTTATATTATAAAGTTCTTGTACCGTAAATTACTCTACAAGACAGTATGTCCTATAAAGTAAATAAATATATTTGCTTCTTTGTTGGTTCAATTTGAACATTTTCTCATGTGTACAGACTACCATGAAATTCATATTTACAGGTGTTAAGAACATGTGTGACATGTTTCGGCTCTCTGGCACAATAATCAACAAGTCAAAAAGTGACATACAGTACATACATACATACGATATTAAAATGAAGACAAAGCTATGTCATGGAAACAATTATTGAAAACTAGCAAAATACCTGCGCTTCGCAGCGGCGAAGTACTGCTTTAAAATTTTTATTAAGAAGAAAAGTAAACCTTTTTAAACTGAGGAAAAATATACCAATAATTATTTGTTAAGGATCTCTTTGTATACCACGTTATCAGTTCAGCCCTCCAGTTGTAATATGACCAAGCTGTTCGCTGAGCTTACTCTTGAGTATGCATCGTATAGTTGGCCATGTGAAAAGCAATCTTGCCTCAAATCAATGCCAACCTTTTGTAGGGTCTGTCCCTGAGACTTATTAATTGTCATTGCGAAGCAGAGCCTTACTAGAAATTGGAGGCGTTTGAATTGAAATGGGTTTCATCGATAACTTCGCATCCAGCTTTTGAGAGTTGAAACATTCATAAACATCAAAGTGTCCACTACTCAGATCATCACCTGTGAATCTAAGATGTTTAAGAGGCATTGGCGGTTGTCCAAAGGTGTAAAATATCTGGCCATTTCGGTACACTTGAAAGCGACAACCGAACAATTCAGCAGCAGCCATCAAGTCACATGCAGAACCATAGGTGAAGGGCTTAAGCATTTCACTGTTATAGTGCTCCTGTGTAGTATAATTATCTCCTGTACCATCATCAGTCCACACCTTGAACCTGTCCCAGTCATTCAATACATAAGACACAATATTCCTCTGGATATCAAGAGTGAGCCTGATATGGCCGTGCAATATGTAACACGGAGAATGGAAAAGGCAGTTGCCATCTCCGGGCATGGAAACCACTCAGTAAGTGACAGTTCTTTGATCGATGGTGATCACCTCAATAGACATGTTAATGGGGGTACAGTTGGAACGATAAAGGAAATGGGTATCCAATGTAAACTAAGTCTAAAATACCTAGACAATAACTATAATCGTAATAAACAAACAATAAAACAGCGGAGAAGCCATGGATTAAATAAAAAGGCTGCAGTCATCAGCAGGGAGACGTGAATACTGTGGCGAAGCAAGGAAGGGAATGAAGAGACCGGAGCGACGGACGGCCTTATATAGGCAGGCAGCCAACTATGTGGGAGGCGTGGGGATGGGGGACCCAACACCACCTCACACGGCGACTGTGCTGCAGGCTATGGACGTATATATGTACCCTGTACGTAAGTAGGATTCAGTTAGCGTTGGGAACCCGCGTACCAAATTTCTTGAAGATGGGCCCATAACTAACAAAGACCGTTGGAAAGTTCAATATGGTGGCCGACAGTGGCATCATACCACCGAAATAAGTACGTACATTGGTTTCTGTTAGCACAGGGAAGCCGCCTACCAAATTTCGTGAAGATGGGGCCATAAATAAGAAAGTTTAACATGGTGGACGTTGTCGACCGTTATGACCGTTACGTGTAGAATTTTGAAATGAAACCTGCTTAACTTTTGTAAGTAAGCTGTAAGGAATGAGCCTGCCAAATTTCAGCCTTCTACCTACACGGGAAGTTGGAGAACTAATGATGAGTGAGTCAGTGAGGGCTTTGCCTTTTATTAGTATAGATACTTACTAGAATGTGTAATTTTGCATCATAGCAGGTTAGGAAAATGAATGGATGGATGGATGGATGGGTGGATGAATGGATGTGTGGATGGATGACTTACTTTTATTTAATTTGCATTTTTCACATTGAAACGCTGTAGGTTTTTCTGATTAATCCAAACGGAGAGGTGTATGTGAATGGAATATTCTCCCAGCTGCCGCTCAACACAGGTAAGTTTTCTGTGTTTGTCTTGGGATTTATTTTCATATTTAATTTAAATGTTATAAAAGTTAATAAGTGTATTTTTTAACATATTCTGACTATCTAGAAATTTAACTATAAACTGCCAGAGAATAAACCTGCAGTTATCTTTCCAGGGAAAGTTGTACAAACCATTTCTGAAGTGAAAATGTGGTAAAATTCCTTAGAATTTAGCATATCTCGGTGTGCCAGCACTGGAGCGAATTCACAATTAACAATTTATCTAACACACATACATTTATTTAGAGATGTGGAAAGAAAAGCAAAGCAACCAGAGGAGAGCACATGGAAACATGATGAGAACGTGCAAACTCCAAACAGACAGGAAATCAGAGCAGGATTTTAACCCTGGACACTGAATCTGTGAGGCTGCAGTGCTAACCACCACACCACCACACATCCCATAAATGAGTCACAAAAGATGCTCTTGCAGTCTGGAAAAAAAACAAAAAAAATATTAGTCCTCTATTTCTCCGGGTAGCATTTATCAATGCGGACTTGTGCCATCTTTAGAGAGGAGTATAAGTATGTTTTTTATAATGAAATGCTTAAATACAAACAAACTGATATGCAAGCAACACACAACAAACAAGCTTTTATGTGCCTAAGAATTGAAATCACATTTACTTTGAATAGAAATGAACAATCCTTGACTTCTGAATTCCTTGTAAAGGAGTGAGGTTCTAAAGAAACAAGATCCAGAGAAATTGAACATCTGTTTAAAAGCAAATAGGAGATTAAACCTTACCCAGTAGTTAGTATAGGAATTAAATATTTCACCCAGTAAAGATCTCACACAGTTAGTTAAAATCAAATGTGTTTTGAATTTTACGTCCTTCTCTGTTTCATTTGAAGTATGGGTAATATCTCTTTGTTATTAGTTCATTTTTCCTTGTTCCGTTTTTCATCTTTTCCCATGCTGACCCACAGACTGATAGCTCAAGAGCAGTGAAATGTCTAGCGTGTCTTCAGAAAAGAACCATCTCTTATAATTTGTTTCCATACATTATGTGGAGAAGTCAAAAGGTTGCATTTGTTAAATAAATCAATAGATTTCTTTCCAACTAAATCATTCTATGACTGAGCCAACTGCTTTCTTATCAGCTTTCATGGAGATAATGATAGTGATCAGCTGTAAACATTTTGAAAGTCTGTTATCCAAAGAGTGCTAAAGTCCTTAGAACTACAGTTACTTGACTTGAAGCTTCACAATTGTGAGGTACTTGGTAATGGGATGCATTCTGATAGTCATCTTCTTTCATGCTACTATATAAGGCTTGCCAGTGACATATATAACAGTTGGGTTCCAAGAACCCCAGAATCAACTGGGAAAAACTTATTGCTCCTACTCTGTTCAATGCTTGTATGGACTGGGTGTTGGGTAAGGTCGTGGGGTCCAGCAGCTGTGAGGCATCTGTTGGTGAAGAAAGATTCACGGATCTTGACTTTGCTGATGATGCTGTGATCTTCGCGGAGTCAATGGAGACTCTGATCGGGGTGCTCGAGAGACTGAGCAAGGAGTCTGAGTGTCTGGGCTTGCGAGTGTCCTGGATAAAAACCAAGATCCAGACCTTTAATGACCTTTTGAGCACAGCCATCAGCAGTGTGTCTGTCTGCAGAGAGAGTGTCAATCTTGTTGACAGGTTTACTTACCTTAGCAGTCACATTCATGTCTCTGGTGACTCTTCCTATGAAGTCAGTAGATGGATTGGGAGAGCATGGGGGGTCATGAGATCACTGAAAAGGGGTGTGGGCGCTCCCGATATCTATGCAAAAGGACAAAGGTCCAAGTCTTTACAGTCCTGGTGCTTCCTGTCTTGCTATATGGTTGCGAGACATCGACACTATCCAGTGACCTGAGATGAAGACTGGACTCCTTTGGTACTGTGTCTCTTCGGAGAATCCTTGGGTACCGTTGGTTTGACTTTGTGTCAAATGAGCAGTTGCTCATGGAGTCCCGAATGAGGCACATTACCTGCATTGTGAGGGAGCGTCAGTTATGGCACTATGGCCATGTGGTGCATTTCCCCGTGGGTGATCTGGCTCGTAAGATCCTCATTGTTGGGGACCCGAGTGGTTGGACCAGGTCAAGGGGTCGCCCACGTAACACCTGGCTGCGACAGATAGAGGGTCATTTCCGGAGGGTGGGACTGAACCACGTGTCTGCCTGGGGGGTTGCAAACCGGGATCCTGAGTTGTTTCGTCATGTAGTGGGTGCGGCAATGCCAGGGTTTGTTTTTGTGTAGTAGGCACAGGAATATGGCATGAAATGCTTATGCATTTATTTGGCTGGATCCCAATGTGCTGACCCAGAGAATAGGTATTTCTTGAGTAAATATGGAAAGAGGACCTTTTAACATTTCTTGCTCAAAGAGGTGATTGATATAGAAAACAGAATCCATTGTAAAATAAAATATTGAGAAAGGGTCTCTCGCCCCTACTGTATGTTCAGTAACATCACAGAGACGAGCCAGTGCTTCAATACATGTAGAGTATTAAAGTTAGGAAGTTATGGACTAAATGTTTGTTTCTAGTACTAATTATGCTTACCAGAAGGCACTCCTGCGGTACCATGAAGTGTCATATGGTCTACGGTCGTCTCTCTTTCTTTGTTCAACAGGTGTAGTGAGAAGTCAAGCAAAATGACACCTTTTATTGGCTAACTAAAAAGATTATAATATGCAAGCTTTTGAGGCAACTCAGGCCCGTTCTTCAGGCAAGATGTAATACAGAAACTGGAATTCCCTGTGTTTATATACACACTAGAACAGATACAACATTGGAAAACCTTTAAGTGAGACATCTTAAATGTAAAAAATGAATAGACCTCTTCAGGCTAAGATTCATTTAGCCAGAGAGGAGAACAATGTATGGTCAAGATCTTTGGATAGGATAACTGTCCAACGAAGTCTTTAGAAGTTTCTGATGAGTTTTTCAATATAATGTGGGTATGTAGACAGGTTGTCTGTGTCAGTCTGAGAGATACAAACAATCCTCATATCTGGTATTAGCAAACTAGTGTGTGTAATATTGTAGCTACAGTGCAGCACTTTGGATAGAAGAAATGAACTGAGTTTTGGTCTGGGTAAGTTCTTCTATCTGGCAGCTTACTGAAAGAATATTGTTATTTTAAACACTAATAAAATATCTCTAATAAGTGTGAATCAGCCTGTCCACTAACATTAATTTTTCAGTATCTAGTACTTACTATACTATTGTATTGTATTTCTGAGGTGGCAATGATAGATTGGTCAACTAGCTCTGTGAAAAGGATTACTTTTGTTCTCTTTTGTGTGTTGTATTTACCCATAGTAATGTGGCACCCATTGCATGCTCAGCCTACCTGGAAAGGGGTCTCTCTCTGAATTGCCTTTCCCAAGATTTCTTCCATTTTTTTCCCTACAAGGGTTTATTTTTGGGAGTTTTTTTGTTGTCTTCTTAGGAAGTCAAGCCTAGGGGGCTGTCACAAAACAGGGCCTGTTAAAGCCTATTGCGGCACTCGTTGTGTAATTTTGGGCTATACAAAAAATAAATTGTTATTGTTGTAGTGCTTGAACAAATAAATATGTACTTTCACTTTCTCATAAATATAATGAATTATTGCTTTACTAGCAAAAATCCATCCCTCCATCTTTTTATCTTTTTTTATGAAACACCTCAAGCAGTACAAAAACGGGGTCATCATCAAGTTTGCAATCTACTTACATGTCTTTGGAATTTGTTGATTAACTTTATAAATTGAATCTCTTAATATAACATCTGATGATTTTTTTTAGTTTTGAATTTGGGTGTGTGTGCGTCTGTGTGTGTACCTCGTGATCAACAGTCAAATCTACTGGTGCATTTTGTTCCAGTTTAGCATTTTGCATATTTAATAAGTGGAACACGTTTCATTAAAACTGAATGACTCACGTCTTGACATAACCCCCGCTGAACATCCTCCACCCCCCACACACACACACACATCACTCTGAAAGTGGTTACATCATGTTTCAAACATGTAAATCCAATGAAACCCCAAGGTCAAAAATTTTGCCCGTATCACAATACTTTCAATGTATACTGTAGATGTACCTAAAGCATAGGTAGGGGAATTCATAAGGAGAAAATTGTAATAGACTTCTGTCTGTGGATTAAATGGTAAAAAAACAATAATCAACTTATAGAATTCAATCAACAAGTAAGATATATAAGGTTACAGTCTGAAAGCTGTAGCACGCCATCTATTTATTTATTTTTGTAATTATGTTTCCAAATATATTTATTGTATGAAACAGTTATAATGCAGCCTTCAGACACACATTGCTATACACAAATGATAAAAAAACAGACCACACAAAAATATAATCAACCTAGCAAATTACAGAAAAGGTTAAGGTTCATCCTTCTTAAACAACACTCGAAACAACCCAGTCCAGATACCGAGAGCTAGGCAATAAAAGAAAGTTGATTCTATTTCACTTCTACACATCTTCTTAAAGAAACCGTATGCAATTTCACAGAGAAATAACATTTGAAGAATCATTTTTAATTATTCCATCCACACTAAAACAACTAAAAAAGGTATTGTTTTGGAAATGCTCTCCAAAGTTAGTAAATTTGAAAACACTGGGTGTCACATAATATTGTGGATGGGGAAAACTAAGCCTTTTGAAAATGGCAACATATAACTGTCATGTAATCAGGCACTGACTTCAGCCTTCTCCTCTGTGATCGCAGCTTTACTGTGTGGATTATCCTTTCCTTACTTTCAGCATCAGCTAACGGATACTGTGCCTTGAAACACGTGAATATTTTACTGCATTTATTTGGGCAGGACTCTCAATGTATTGTCTATTTTCCAATGCTTTGGCAGCCTTAGCTACTCAGCTACTCATTATATATAAAATCCTAAGCCTAAAAGTGCAACGATTTTGTGCAACAATTTTATTTAACGTTTTTATGTCATGTTGGGCGGCACGGTGGCGCAGTGGGTAGCGCTGCTGCCTCGCAGTTGGGAGATCTGGGGACCCGGGTTCGCTTCCCGTGTCCTCCCTGCGTGGAGTTTGCATGTTCTCCCCGTGTCTGCGTGGGTTTCCTCCGGGCGCTCCGGTTTCCTCCCATGGGTGTGTTTGTGTGTGTCCTGCGGTGGGTTGGCACCCTGCCCAGGATTGTTTCCTGCCTTGTGCCCTGTGTTGGCTGGGACTGGCTCCAGCAGACCCCCGTGACCCTGTGTTCGGATTCAGCGGGTTGGAAAATGGATGGATGGATGGATGGATGGATGGATGTCATGTTTTTTTGTCACACTTTAAATTGGGCTTATTTTAAAACCTACATATACATGTTTGGTATCTTTGTTTTCAGAATTTATCAGACTTTACTGTGACATTGTTAGATTTTCAGATTCTTATTCCATTTTTAAATTATAAATTTAAAAATATCAAGAACTCATGTCCCGCAACATGAGACTTTGTGCCAAGAGATTTAACCACGCCTGGGGCCAGAAATAAAAGACAAAGAGTAGGACAGCTGCTGTACGGGCTTTTAAATGTTCGAAGTGCCACATGATGCAGATCACGCGGCATGGCAGCAGCAGCTAGCCAGCAGATGATCGAGCAAAAAGGAGGTAAAAAAGAAAACTGTATTTGTTTCCCATTGTATCACCATTTAAGAGGGGGTTTCGGAGGAGCGACCACATCTCCTTGGGGTGTGTTCAGCCTCCTTCTTCACAATACGAGCAGTAGAGACACAAAGTGACTGACACGTAGTGCAGGCCAGGGGGGTTGGCGAGTGAAGCAAGCAGGGGGCAAACCCCCTAGTAACTTTTAAAGATGTAAGGTGTAGGATGCCTTTATTGTCACTGTAGCAGTTGCATTTCATTGTCTGTCCTCAAAAAGAAGTCCAGTTTGTTTTTTCATTGTTTTTCCAATTTATTTGGGGATTAATATTTAAATAAAACATCACTTTTGGCTTACAAACTGGGCAATCCAATGAGAACTTTTAAACATTTCAGTGTGGATGATACACATTTGGAAAACAATCTGAAAATAATCTGTGTGGTTGAAAAACATTTACAATGAAAATGGCTTTTTCAAATTTGTCTGTGTAATTGTGGGCTAAGTTTTAAGTTAGGTCAACCCTAAAACACATGTCCCGGCGAGGCTAACACCATGTGATATTGTTCACAATTAGGGACCAATCTCTGTTATATTTTAGATACTTTAAATGTGGAATGCTCTTTAAGTTAATAAAATGATCATTAACAGAAGGAAGTGACTTGAAGTGATTAAACTGTTTTCACTGACAGACCAGTGGGTTTAGCAATTTGTTACACTTTGTTTCCTTAAGAAGGGTAAATCATATATTTTTATGACTGGAACTACCCTCTAATTTATAAAACTATAAACAGACCAACACTGCTTTGTGACTTAAAGTGTAACTGTAACTGTGCCTTTGATTCCTGTTTTGATAAATGTAATTTTTTTTAATATTTATTTAGCAAACTTCACCGTATTCATGCCATCAACTTTCCACATGATCATTGATACATCCTTTGGTGTGCAGCTTCAGATCCAGTTAATCCCACTGATGCAGGTCTATGTTACTTTGGATGCATCTTTCAAGAGTCAGACCTGTGGTAAGACTTTGATGTTTTATTCTATACCTTGACACATTTCATAAGAGAAAGCAAAAGCATCTCACCTACTTTGCTTTGGGCACCGGAGAGATCTGATCATGAATTCACAGAATAGCTTCTTTCTAGTTTTGAGAGTTTTCTGGGCTCTCCTCTCCCTTTAAACAAATTGACTTTAAAACTGTAAAAAATATTCAGTTTAATATTTAAACTATTATTAGAAACATCTGTCAGAATTTCAGGTCATTAAAATATAGGATTGGAGTGTGCTTGTCATTATAGAAATTACTATAGGAGAGTCTCCATTCTAACTGGCATTTTTTGTTGAAGGGCTTTGTGGTAATTTTAATAACGTCCAGGCTGATGATTTCAACACTAATAGTGGTGTAGTGGAAGGAACTGCGTCAGCTTTTGCCAACACTTGGAAGACCATGGCAACCTGCTCAGATGTGGCAGACAACTATGAGGATCCCTGCAGTCAAAGTGTTGAAAATGGTAAGAATTAAGTCTGTGCCTACTTAGTTAATCCATGTTGCCTGTGAATTTAAATATTCTTTTCTTTCATTTTTCTGATGTGTTGTTATTTTCTTTTTTTGCTTTTTTCATCAAAATGTCAGGCCTTTTCCTTGACAGATCTAACAACACATGTTTGTGCTTGTTGATTCACAGAAAAGTTTGCAAAACACTGGTGTTCCTTGCTGTCAGATCCCTCTGGACCATTTGCTCCATGCCATGATATGGTTGTTTCATCAACCTATGAAAAAGTAAGTGAAGGTGACTTTGTTAATCCACAGCTACATTATGTGCTATAGCAGAAGACTGAAGCTGTCCTTTATTGCTTTCTGCACAGACCTGCATGCATGATGTTTGCACCTATGAACAAAGTGAAGACTTAATGTGTGCTGCTGTTTCCTCATATGTGAGAGCATGTGCTGTCAAGGGAGTGCTCCTGAATGGCTGGAGGTCAAATATCTGCAGTGAGTACTGAGAATAATAATAATAAATGAGAATAATAAAACATACAAGGATTTATTAAATAAACAGGAGGGTGGGATGAACAAGGAGAACACACAAAGTAGTAAATGAAAAGAAAAAATCAACATAGCCTGTATTCTCTCTCGGCTTGTCTATATAGGTTACATTCTGTATTTACCAGATATATCAGCTTTTCCACCCGTGTTTAAATGCCCCACAGCCCTCTTATGTTCTAGCTCTGATGCTGTCCTCTTTTCCACCGCAACAGTCAAGCCCTTGCCCTCACTAACTTCTTGACTCTAGACTCAATAAGCCTATGGGCTTAAGGTGGCTGTTAACCCTATTGTAAGGTAATTTCTGGTAAAGTGGAGCAAAGACACCAGGCTAGATGGTCATATTACTAAAAAGCTCTCCTGCTTCCTGACTTCTAAAAAGGGGCAGCCTCATCCATACCCTCTCAACATGTGACAGTGTACTGCTCAGGTGATGTCATCTCCATTTATGGTCACAGTCTATCCTAATAAGAATTGTGCTGCTTGACACATGCTCATTTGCCTACCATTTAGGGCCTTCTGGGTATATTGCCCATTCCTTCTTAGTCAGCTTTTCTCTTTCAATTCTGGATACTGTATGTCTAGCTCCTAACCAGGGCATCTTCTGGTTTTTGTTTTTGCACTGAAATGATGGCATACAGCCTGCAAATGCTACTGTCTTTCTTTCTCCTAGGACCTTGGTGGATCCTGCGCTTTTTCTTTGTCACACTTTTCTGTTTATATTTCCTCTACTGACAGCAGCTCTTGAACAATAATTCTTTGTATTATGGTGATAAAAACTGCATAGATTCTTTAACATCTAAAGCATCCATTTTAACTGCACTTTTTTTTTTCTTTCTCCACTAGTGAACTATTCCACATCATGCCCAGAGACAATGACCTATAGCTATAGCATGACAAGCTGTGGCCGTACCTGTCGGTCCCTCAGTGAACCAGACCCTGCCTGTAATGTACAATTTGTACCTGTGGATGGCTGTGGATGCAAGGAGCGGACCTACATGGATGATTCTGGCAAGTGTGTCCCCGAATCTAATTGCCCATGTTATAGCAAAGGCGTCCTTGTGAAGGCTGGAGAAGTCGTCACTAAGAATGGAGTCATGTGGTGGGTAACAGCATTCATACCTCATAAACAAAGTTCTTCTTTAAGTGTGCATTATAATTAAATGGTGTTTTATTTGAATTTTGTTCTGTTCACAGCACTTGCAGCCAAGGAAAACTGAGGTGCATGGAATCAAATAAGCCAAGTATTGGTACGAGAGATTTAAAAACCCTAATTCATAATATTCCGAAAAAAATGTTTTTGCTTTTAGCAGCACAATTAGTTTGATCATAAAAATGTGATGAGACATAAAGGTATAGATCACTCATATACAGTATAAACTACAGTATATGTACAGGAAAATGACTTTTTTTTCTTCTGACTAACTACTGTATATATAGCATGAGTGATGTCTTTATGTATTAGGCATGTTCACTTTTTCTTACCTGAGAGTGAATCAGATATCTCATGAATGATATAATTCTTCATATTATGTAACCAAAGCAACAAACAATTACTGAGTCTCCATAGACTTGAGTCTACAATGAAATGGTAACCTTAAAGGCAGCATGTTGTTTGAAATAAATAGTTTCCCTTTGCTTTCAGTCTGTAAGAAACCAATGCAATACCTGAACTGTTCCAACATCCGCCCTGGATCTCCTGGATCTGAGTGCCAAAAGAGCTGCCAGACACTACACATGGAATGTGTAAGTAAAAATGGCCTCCATTAATGCAATCGAGAAATGAGAAGTGGCACAGCAATTGTTCTTCTATTCATTCATTTTAGAACATTCAATTCTGGGTTACTTTGGGCCACACAGACAGTGATCAAAACTGAAACATGAGTCCAGTTTAAGAGACTGCATGAGTGCACTAACCATGCCAGCCTTAACAATTTCACATTGATTCTTTTTCTTTTACTATACAGTACAGCAAGGCATGTGTCTCAGGATGTGTATGCCCTGATGGCCTGGTGTCCAACGGTCAAGGGTGTATTCCTGCCTCCCAGTGTCCTTGTATCCATAATGGAATCACATACCAGCCTGGGCAGAAGATACAAGTGGACTGCAATACTTGGTAGGTTAATTTCCTTGCAGGAGAATTTTTAGACCAAATGTAATACTACATTTAATATGTATTCTGAATAAAATGCAGAAATTGTGAGGATGTGACATTTAGCCCACAGAAGTCCCTTGATTCCTTTTCATATAATGTTTAAAAATATCAAGTTCTTCAACTCTCCACTTGGATGTGTGTTTCCTATATGTACAACACTTTGTGTGAATAACACTTCCTAATATTCACTTACTCATTCCTCATCCACTTTTACTGGTCAGAGTCAAACTGTTAACACATCTGTAAGTTGTGTGATGTGTTGCTGAAAGAATTGGACTTTGAATCTCAAGGCTGTCAGTTCAGTTTCCATTTATGATTCACTCAGTTCCCACTTCAGCAACAAATTTATTTTGCATTTCCTCTGAATGTACAAAATGGGTATACTCTACTTATAAAGTGCTTTGGACACTGTTAGCTGTAGAAAAACACTAAATAAAACAAAGATGGTGTGCTTGTGCTGGACAGACGAGGCCACCTCATTTCTTGTACCTTGCATATAATCCCTGTGGCATGTTCAGGGTCTTCCCCCAGGTCATACCATTCATAGGGGGCACTCTCACAAAACAACTTGTAGTCACTTTAGTAATTCCCTGATCAAAATAAAAACTTTTACGGCTTTCAAACTTTCCTTAAAGGTCACGTTCTCATTTTAGTTTCTTTATCTGGTCTTTTTCAACTTTAAGACCCAAATCTAAACAGAATTCCAGATGAAACCTTATTTTAGCTCTTTAATGGAGACTGTCTTTAATTTTATTTTATTGACTCAGTTTAAATAAGATTTTTATTCAAATATCTCTTTCCGTAAGCCATACAAGAATGAAATGATATTAGCTCTCATAAAGGAATTATCCTACAAAGGTGTTGTTTCTTATAATATACTAAACTCAGCTCAAAGCTCTTTTTTTTCAAATTCAAGTCTGTATTACCAGTCTGAGTCAACTTCATGTTTAGCAGTCAATGTAATCTGTAATCTTTTTTTTCCGCCTTTCTCAGTACCTGTAATGAGCGGAAATGGAACTGCACAAATCAGCAGTGTTATGGTTCCTGTGTCATCCAGGGAGAAGGGCACTACCTGACTTTTGATGGGAAACGATTCAGCTTTAACGGCAATTGTGAATACACCATTGTTCAGGTGAACAAAGTCATTCACAGTCACTTATACTTGTCTTGACAGTTCGTAATGTTATCACTCAATCAAAAATTTATTTGATGCTGTGATTTCTTGGGTTTCTTTATTCCTGTAGATTGAAGAGTGACAGAGGCCCAGTCACTTGTCTTTTTCATAAAGCAGTGGGATGCTTTAGCAGGAGGTTCTGTCTCATTACACTTATTATCTTTTCCTCAGGATTACTGTGGGAACAATCCAGACAAGGGTACTTTCCGTGTGATTACAGAGAATATCCCCTGTGGCAGCACTGGTACCACCTGCTCTAAGGCCATCAAGCTCTTCTTGGGGGTAAGTATTGCTGGTTTCTTTAAGAGGAAGGGTCTCATGAAGGTTTTGAAATCACATTGGTACTCATTACATTTTTCATAATTGCTGGTACCTTATGGGAAGTTTATAAGAAGTATGGAGCCTGAAAATCAGGTTTATGTTTTATAACAGCTGAAATTGAAGGCTTTCAAAAATTCAACATTATGAGAAAATTTTAGGGTGCTTCCTTAGAGATAGGGTGAGAAACACAGACATCCTGGAGAGGCTTGGTGTAGAGCTGCTGATGCTCTGCATCAAGAAGAGCCAACTGAGGTTGTTCAAGCATCTGACATGCCAGGGTGCCTTCCTGTGATGGTTTTACAGGCATGACCAGGTGGGAGGAGACCCGAGAAAGACAAAGAGCTTGCTGGAGAGGTTATATTTCCCAGATGGCCTGGGAATGCCTTGTGATGAGCTGACAAGTGTGGCTGGGGAAAGGAACTTATGGGCCTCACTGCTAAGACTGCTATCCCCGTGACCCGGTCTTAGATAAATGGTGGAAAATGAATGAATTAAAGTTCATCTGGATAGCTAAGAGTCAAAGTTTTCCAACTTGTTCTCTGTGTACCTTTTAAAACTTGTCAATATTTCCACTTCAGCAAATGACTCAGTAAAAGGAAGGGAGAAACAAGTGTAGCCATTATCCTGAAAAGGTCAAGAAGGCAGGTTCTGCATCTTGGAATGGATAGAAACAGAGCTATGAATTGTCATGGAGAAGTATAGTTTGATATTGTATTCAGTCCATCATATTGCTCAGCATCACAGAGTGAATGTCATTTTGTTCAGTGCTGATGTGTGAGGCACTAACATTTTGTGCATTATTTTATGGGCACAACTATATTGTTGTTAGCAACAGGGCCACAGAAATAAGACACATGGCACTCCAGCTATAAAAGACAGTGGCAAATATTAACTAGCAACAGAATTTGGGATCAGTCATGACAAAAAGTAGAAGAGAACAACAATACCGTTAGGTTGAAATAACACAACGAAAATACACAATTAAGCACTAGTTTGGTAAAATGTGTGATAAGAAACGACTTTGCGTGAAGAACAACATTTTGGTTTTGGTTAAGAAATAATAAGGGGTAAAAAAAAAAATAAGGACAGGTAGAGTTTAGTAACAATGGCTCCGTATTGACCTCGACTTTTAGTTAACATTTTGAACCTGACATGCTGTATAGCTTCAAAAGACACTGCATGCATTTGACCTCTGCCTGTTTTAAGAAATTTCTTTTGGAACATCCTTCTAAAACCTATGCAACCTCTGTGCCACTTGAAATTTTCTCAAAGGCCTTTTATCACAAAATAACCTTGATGGTCTGAATGTGTAGTCAGTCTGTGTCTGTGTGGAAAGAAAAAACCCAAAGTAAGACCATTTCACACATCAGAAATTCTCAGAAAAGGTTTAAGAAAATGCAATACTCTTCTATCTCTCATATACTGTACATTACTTTTGAATTCTGCTGCCTTCTTCAAGCTGACATGGGGCTGCATATTATCAACCCTTTAAAAAGCTTAAGAATATCTGTTGTATATATAAAATGCATGACAATGTAAAAACAAAAGAAATAGTCATCCTACAGTTAAGTAAAGGCTGGCTGTTCATTTATACGTGTTGGACCTTAAGATAACACTTACAACTAATGAGCTCTAATGGTGAAAACTAGACCACTTTACTCATCTTTGTTATTAATCTCACTCAATTTTGAGCTTGGCTGTTTATTCTCCTTGTTTGTGTTCTCCTGCAGCAAGATGAAATTAGACTGTCAGATGGTCAGTATGAAGTCATCAAGAGGGACATCAGTATTGACCTCCCCTATAAGATCAGTTACATGGGGATGTATCTGGTAATGGAAATTAAGCCCGGCCTGATCCTTATGTGGGACAAGAAGACCAGTGTGCACATCAAGCTTAGTCCTTTATTTAAGGTATAGCGTTGTTGAAGTTAACCTTTGACATCACTTAAAATTGGGAAAATCTTTCGTTGACTCAAGGAGAATTGATCTTTTTCATATGAGGCTCCATATGCTTCTGTTTTTCAGGGTAATGTGTGTGGCCTGTGTGGCAACTTTGATGGGAATGCAAACAACGACTTTACCACCAGTAGCCAGTCGGTAGTGGTAAATGCTTTGGAATTTGGAAACAGCTGGAAGGTGTCCCCAAGCTGTCCAGATGCTAAACTTCCTAAAGATCCCTGCATCTCCAACCCGTATCGACAGTCTTGGGCTCAGAAACAGTGCAGCATCATCAAAAGCAAAGTGTTTGCTGCTTGCCACAGACAGGTACTTATTAATTTACTATCTGCCAATACCATTTCATCCATAACAATGTAACTGGTGCTTCTTAAAAACCAGAACAGTTTTACAGGTTTCTGTACATTATTGTTACATGTACATATTACAGTGAAATTCTTGCTTGAACATGCCAACACTTCCTTTCTTTCAATACTTAACTAATCTCATGGTCTCTATTGTCATAATTAGTCCAAAATTAAGAAACTAATAAAACCAAGATTTTATCAAAATAGGAGTGTCTATATTAAAACATACAAGAGAAAGTTAATTACAGGGAGAACCCAAAGTAATCCGAAAGCAATAAATCCTGCTGCCCCATTGAACATTCTTGTCATGATTAAGCAGTGTGGTTCCCTAACCCATTTTCCCATCTGTCAAAATCATGTAAAGCCCTCCACCTACTCTTTCTGTCTGTCTGTCTCTTTCTTTCACTCCCATTTTCCAGTTCCTGGTTACTCTTCTTTCTGTCACCTACACTTAGTTTGCCTTTCAACTATATTATTGGATCATATTCTAGGCCAAGTTCTAGAATAACTTTTGGTAAGGGGATGTCCCTACACAACTACAAAAGCAACAGAAAAGCGCACCTAGTTGTCTCTGCACAGCCAGGACTAGGGAGTCCATTCCCAAGCTCCCAGTACAGTTTTTCAGTTTTTCATGAAACTGCTGTAATTCCCGGGAAAACGGGAACGGCCAGGCTTGCATATATAGTGTGTAAAAGTGTAAAATCAATCAAGAAATAACAGAGTTATAGTTGAAAATAATTAAGGTGGCGCCATTGCTGCAGCTTGCACTTCATCAGACAACAGCTTTGAACAGCAACTTGAAATTGCAATGCGTCAGTCTGTTGCATCCGCATTATCTGTGCCAAGAAACTTGCCATCACAGAAGGTATAGATGACAAGAAACTGGATGCATCAGTAAAAGCTGAAATGGCGGTGTTTCAGAGCAACGGCAAGTGCAGGTGTTGTTTAGAACAAGTGCATCAGTATCTGATGATCATGCCGCCTACTTCAGTGGAGGCAGAGCGTGTTTTCTTAGTGACTGGCGCACTCTGCATGAAGGTGCGCTCTAGCCTGGACGACTGCATGCTGGACACATTGTGCTTTCTACGCTCTTATTACTGCAACTAACTAGATACATGTACTTATATGACAGCAAGAACTGCTTGTAGATAAGGTTAGTCTTTATTTGTGTCAACATATTGCAGTAGTTTTATTAAAAATAAGTGTCAGTCGTTTTAAAACCGTTCACATGTGAGATGCCCGTGCACTGTGTCATCTCCGGGGGCCTGGGATTCCCGGGAATGAAATGCGGGATTCCTGAATTCCCGGGAATGGATAAACCGGTCCGGGAATGGATTCCCTACCCTGGACCCTAAAGACCCTTTAAAGGTCTCAGGTAATCAACTTACTGTGTTGCCTTCTTTCTTAAATCAGTAGCATATCCTCATTTTGCCTCCAGTTGCTTTAGCAAGTTGTTTCCAACGAACTCAATCAGTTGCGGTCATTAGTGCTTCTTCCCAGTCAATGTTGGCGGCATGGAAATCCTCTCACCCGCCAGGTCTTAAAGGGACACCCTTGTTTTCTTTTGCCAGTTCTGGGTGTCCAGTGTATAACAGTCATTGGGATACTGTGTTTTAGTAGCCTGAGCCTGTGGCCTGCTAATTGCATTTGCCAGATTGGTGACCCTATCATGGTACATTATGCCAAGTAGAGTCAGACTTTTGCTGCACAACTGATTGACATTGTTGACCAGATTCGATTCAGGCGTTGGAATGCTTTCTTGGCTGATCCGTTGGCAGATATCGTCAACTGCACCATCATTTTCTGTGATGATTCTTCCCAGATAGGTAGCTTTGAATGGGGCTGGGGGGATATATAGTGTACAAATTCTTATATGTATTTACATAGTTTGGATAAATATGTACATATAAATGCTACTTTATTATTGTCCATTTTATAAGTCAATGTGTCTTTCTTTTCACACAGAAATATATGGGAGAGGATGAATAAAGTTTTGCTTAATCTTCAAAAAAAGATATACTGTATGTCATAGTACCTGACCTTATTGCTTAATGAAATGCCACCCCAATTTAGCTCAAAAAATGTACATACTGTTATGGCCTTTGCTAGCATCATCCCTTCTTGCACCCAGACATCGATAGTCATGCACCGAGATGAACTAGTGCCAAGAGGACTCTGACAAGCAAAGGTTGGTGCCCACAGTGCTCATTGTCTATGTGGAGGTTAAAACCTATCAATAAATAATCTCATAAACAGGTTAAAAAGCAAAAACACAGTCATTATCAATCAATTAAAAATCACAAACCTCTGTGCATCTCTTCTCAACCTTGCCTACATTTCTCACCCCTAGGGTCTGCTCAGCTGACAGAGACTCATATTAGCAAGTGCAGTCAACTCTCTTCAGCTCATGTCTCCACCACTGTCCCCCAACAGCTGTGGGGACACTGCAAACCATACTCTCTTGTCCTACCATCATACCTCGGAGTCAATAGGACCTCTGCAGCGTGAATGGTTGCTAATGCTCGAATCCGTTGCTCAGCAGGAGCACCGCTACTCTGGCCAGGGCTTTCCCAGCCATCTTGCCTAATTTCCACCACACAATCTCTGCCAGATCCTGACGTTCTCTTGATTTTACATCCTGTCTTATTCACACCCACCAAGCCTAAGTTTGGTATTTTTATATTAAAAAGTCTGCACCACCACAGACCCCTAATGCTCTTCACCACAATGACACACTTTAAAGTTCCCTTTCAGGGTATAGGCACAGAGGTTCATATAAGACAGATGTGGCAGGATTTGAACCATTTGGACAACTGCATTTAGAGTGCACAGTGATGGTAGATGCTGTTTTTGCTTAATTATCCAGATGGATTTTCTTGCCTGCAAGCTTACCTGATAACAGCCGACAAGTACCATCATACACCCTTTTCTTGTTTGTATTGTGAGCCAACCTTTGCTCTAAAGAACCTTCTGACACAAGACCACTTCCACATTCTAGATGCCTCTGTTTTACTTCCAGGGTCTGACATTCTATGCACTTTATGTCTGCTGGTAGCCCTTGGACAGAGTGTGCAGTTTTGGTTTGTCTTAAAGCACCAGACTCCTATAAGAACTTCCTAGCTGACTGTCCCAAACAACTGCACTTCCACCAACCAGGATTTCACTACAGCACTCGGATTGCATCAGGAATGAGGCCTGCTCAATAAACTTTACTTAACACATTGCTCCCAATGAAGTAAATTTCCAGTCAGATAGCCAGCCTAAAGATATTGCATCCCACTAGTGTATTCCTGGTTGACCATACTGGAATCTAGAAAAATTTTCCTGCTAACAACATGAGTCCTCTTTATAAGTGACTTTCTCTACTCTTGTCTTGAAGATCACATTCCTAAAGGTGAGCAAACAAGATAGGAACATAGCAGCATGGTATGGCTACATATTGCATTCTTTCTGGATAACATATTCAGATGTTGATCAGGCTTGTTGTCTGTTAGACATCTGAAGAGCTAATTTTATTTTTAACATGGTGTTCAGTCACCCTTTAGTGCTGCAGGAACTACAATTACATACAAGCACTTAGTGAGGCCAGTTTTGCTTCTTTCATACCACAGGTAGACCCCACTCCTTACTATGATGCTTGTGTTTATGACTCTTGTGCCTGTGACTCTGGCGGTGACTGCGAGTGCTTCTGCACATCTGTGGCGGCTTACGCTGCTGCCTGTAATGAAGCCAATGTGTGTATATCTTGGAGAAGACCTGACATTTGTCGTGAGTATGCATTTAATTTAATTCTGAGGGCTGTAGCCTATGGTTATTCTCCTTTAAGTAATATTGTTTGGAACTATCTTTCATTGTAGCACTTTTCTGTGATTACTACAATGGTCCTGATCAGTGTGAGTGGCACCACAAACCGTGTGGAGGCCCCTGCATAAGAACTTGCCGAAACCCCAATGGGACATGCTCCACACAGATCCCAAGACTTGAAGGTAAAGGTTCAGAATAAAGCCTCAACAGAAATGAGGGTCTGCAGAATGACAATTTTATTCTTGAATCACCCTTTTTCCTTTAGTTATAGAAATTAAAAGTTTTGAACATGATCTTATAATTAGCTTCTGATTAAAAACTGGATTGATATTACCTCTTCTAGTGCAGCATTAACATAAAAACATAAGAAACATTTGGACGAGAACATGCCATTAAGGCAGACATAGCTCATCAGCTTCCACTACAGTACATACTGTATCTCTTTCAAAATGCCATTAAGCCATGATTTCAAAATCCCTAATGTATTACTTCAGTTCTGAAGCAGTGTGAAAGTCATCCCCTTTTATAATTTATGTAATTTCATGGATTATCATAGATTCTGCTATTTTTGGTTAATGAAAATGTACTTATCTGTAACATAAAGCTTTGAATACCACATCTCAAGCAGGCATACAAAAGATTTAAGTGGTTCATGCTCAAAAGAAGCCTCTCTCTTAGAAATGTAACTGTAAAATGTTGCATTTTTTTCTGTGTAACCCCATTTAAGTCATGTGTTCAGGGTACTTCTACAAATTGCCCTTCCAACTGCAAAGATATATCTGAGGCAATCAACTATGTAGCGTGTGCCATTTGCTGACTCTGAAGGTTAGTTTAGTTGACAGCAGTTGATCGGACTGTAGCAGTTACAAGCCAGTTAAAAACCAAGGACTTTGCTGCCAAATAACAGCTCCTCCTGCCTTTCTTTGGAGGTTTGGTGGGATTTAAATGTAAACTCTGACATGTCTTGGGCCTTTGCCCATCATCTTAAACTACTTTTGGGCTTTTTGATTTCAATATTTTAATGGCAATCTGTGGTAAGCACTACTGCAATACAAGTAGGGACAATATATTTGAACTGCACGTGCAATGACAAATACAGTTTGATAAAGACATCTGCTCCTATGCACAGCATGTCAATTTGTAATCAGAACAAATGTTAGTCTACCTGAAATTTGAGCATTATATCAAACAACTGAAACTGCATTTCAATTGTACCTTTTTTCAAGGCTGCTATCCAAAGTGCCCATTGAAGAAACCTTTTTTTGATGAAGACACCATGCAGTGTGTGGCAAGGAAAGATTGTGGCTGTTATGATCAAAAAGATCATCACTACCGTATTGGAGAAAGTGTACCGTCCACTGAGAACTGTCAATCCTGGTAGGATCTCTCTTCACTGACTAATATTTGAGAATATGACAGAGGTGAGGTTAATTGTAATGCGTAGATTGGATTCTAAGGTTGGATCACATTCTGTATGGAGTATGCATGATGGGTATATGCTCAAGTGAGCTTTTTATGAGGATTATATACTGCTGCATTTTGGTGGTGAGAGGTGGGGGGAAGACACCTTTCAACATAAAAATAGGAGTTCATAGTCCCTTCGTATGTGATGTGTAGGTGGAACAATTGATGGACTGGAATCTCTGAACAGGTTTTGATTTTGACTCCCACGGGACACAGATTTGAGTAATCAAAGTATCAAGAATTCCTAATGTGGTTTGACAAATTAAGTGAGGTGAAAATAATATATAATGATGACTGCTTAATTGACATTTCAAGTAATATTTAGTTTTTAATTCTAAGTTTAAATCAGACATTAACAAAAACAAAGAATGTGTGGCTACGTTGTCAACTATTTATTGATTTGCTACTTTTTCCAGTTACTGCTCAGCAAAAGGAGTAATTTGCATGCGGGATGACAATGGTGAGTATAAAACATTCCTCAAGCTTGTATCTTATGTCATAATTAAAAATACAATTTTTTGTCTGTTCATGTTTTAAAAAGCATTTCTGAATCTACCAGACTATAATTGAGAAAGTATCAAAAATTTTGAAAATTCTGTATTTTTCCTTTTTAAAGTATGTTTGGAAAAAATGTAAATTCCTTCCCTTGACCTTACTACGAAAACACACTTTCTTATGCTTGTACTGTATTCTGATGCCAGAAGGGCGATTTAGGTTGCAAGTGCTTGACGATTTTTGGTGCAAAGTGGACATATTATTTCACTCCACAGGACACTATGATGATTTTTATTCAGCAGTGGAATTGTATATTGAAGATATACTGTCATACCATATGTGATAGCGGTGTGTCCATGCAAGTTAAGAGCAAACCTCCTCAACTACCCACTGGCCATAACTATGGTGAAACTGATATGCCTTTTCCCTTTTCCCTGATTGTTTGTTACTTTGAAAGTTCTGCTGTGGAGTACATTAATATTTATTGCAAGAAGGTGTGAATGGCAGGAAAATGTCACGTGCAATTGAAATAATTTTAAACCACCTGGAAACAAATGCCTTTTTTATCTGCAAAAAAGCTTAAAGAATAGTAGCCCACCAATTTCACAACTAGGTTTTTAAATTTTAATAAGTAATAATAAAAAAAAGAAATAAAAATAACAAACTAACAAATATATCACCTTGCAAGTATCTGTAAGTAAATCAAACTAAAATCATGTAAAGTAGAAAACATTAAAATACTTTTTCTTCAATTTAGTACAACAGCATTCATCTGGATTTAAATTTAAAATATTGTAATACTATTGTAATTTTACATGTGAGTAACAGGTGAAGAAAATGTTCCCTTCATTTAACATTATGAAGTGTTTTAGACAATTATTGTGTTTGATGTTCTTTATTCATTTTTTTTCACTTTCCTGAGGAGTTTTTAAGACTTCTTGGTGGCTATTTTGGGGTTTCCGAGGTAGAGGAATTGGATTAAAGCATTTATTTCATTCTATCTTGGTTCCTGACAAAGTTGTAATTTTTTGGCGTCTTATCTCGTTGCTATTTTGAATATTAACAGGTAGCACTGTTTTATGACATTCGCATAAGCCATTGCCGTGGCAACCAACCAGAAGTCTCCAGGACTGTGCTTGCCTTATGTCATCAGCGTGACCCTTTAAAAGGGTCATTTATGATCTGTTTGGGTATCTGTGTTTTGGATAAAACTAAAAGACTTCCATCCATTCATAATGCGTGCTTCTCTGTATTTCCATTCTAGAACTTACTTTCTGATTTATGATTCTGATTTTTCTGTCATGTTTCAGGCTTGGCAAAAAATAAGTTTACTCTTTGGTTTTCACCACAGTGTATACTCCATTTTTTTTTGTTTTATCTCCTGGTCCCAAAATTAAACTCATTCTTCTTTGGCAGAACAACAATATTAAAATAGTTAAATACCCACTGTTGTTTGAGCTACCATCTATTAACTGTTTAACAACCGTCCACTTAAACCTTCTTAGAAACCAATATCCAAAGACCATGCCAGTATATCTTTAAACAAAGTATTAGAGCAATGCATGTGTATCTCCCAGAAGTGGCATAAGTTACAGAAATGTAATAATTTGTAAGCTACATATTGGTAACTAGGGTCACACTAACCAGTTGATTTAAGTAAGTTCCTTTGAGTGTATTCAAGATCAATCCATTAATGACATTCAACGAAAAACAAACACCATTTCAACTGAATATACACAACTGACAACAAAATATGCAAAGCAAAGCATATGCATTCCTTCCTGAAATAGATATCCTTTAAAGTTCCTTTTAAATAACAAAAACAGAAATGCACGTATGCACTTATAAAAAGGGTAACAAGGTGGAATATTTTATTCTCTTTTAATATTAAGGTGCGATATATGTTATGCTACAGAGTCCAAATAACTGACAAAAGCTAATTTCTTATCTTAAATTTGCAACTTACATACTTGTCTGTTTCTTTGTAATGCAGCCTGCACATGCATCTATAATATGAAGCGGTATCCACTGGGAGCTCTGCTTTACAACACTACAGATGGCATTGGAGGATGCATCTCTGCGACCTGTGGAGCAAATAGCACGATTATAAGAGAAGTACACTCTTGCACCACCACCACTGTATCTCCTGCAACTACTTTTGTGTTCAGCACAACTTCTCCATCTCCCACAACTGAAACACTTTTGACTCGTAAGACCCTTATGTTTCTAACAGACTACTACTGATATCAGTGTATTGACATGTGATTAGATTACTAGATTTACCAGTTAATTAGAAATACCAGGTTTTATAAATTAGCTATGAATGCAGGATATTTTACAGTGCTCCTTAAAGTAATATAGATAGATATGTCAGTGATTAGGTGAGTGATAATTATATCACTAAAGTTTCCATCAGTTTTTCCTTGGGAAAATCATGCTTGCCACTCTGTCCTCAGAAATAGTTTCAAGCTTCACCTGGTGAATTCCCACATGCTCCGAATTCAGCCGAGAGATATAATTCCTTTTGCACATCACAAGTTTGACCCACAATCTCCACCTAGAGGGTATCCTAATGACATGCCCAAACCATCTCAATTTTGTTTTCTCAATCAAGAGGAGAAACAGTGAAAACAGTATTATTTTGTATAACCCCTATATCCAAAAAACACATTTATTGAAGATAGAATTTATTTTTCTGTTTTTTTTTTTTTGTCTTTGATTTAATTTTCTGTGCAGCCTCAACTGGATTACCGTTGTCAACTAAAAGTCAGCCCACAACAATTTGTGAAGAAGAGATCTGTGAGTGGTCAATTTGGTATGATGTTGACAAACCAGACCTTGGAGATCAAGAGGGAGACTTTGAAACTTTTGAAAATATTAAGAAGAAAGGTTACACAGTTTGTCAGACACCCACATCAGTTGAATGCCGTGCCCATCGTTATCCGGATACGCCACTCAGTAAAATACAACAGGTGGTGCAATGTAACACATCATTTGGATTAATCTGCAGAAATATAGACCAGTTTCCTCCTGTATGCTACAATTATGAGATTCGAATTCTTTGCTGTCATGAAGTCCCATGTGGATTTACCAAATTCACACAAAATGGAAGGACATCTTTACCTCCCAACACAAGTGAACAAACCAAAGGTACTCCAAAACAAACTAGTGAGAAGACGACTCCATATCAGTCCAGTGGCTATACTTCTTCTGGAAAAATCAGTGGGTATACAACCCGTAGACAGACAAGTGAACAAACAGAACCTGAGAAGACTAGTAAGCAAACAACTTCAACACCAAGCACTAAACAAATAACTTCAGGAAAGACAAGTGCACAAGATCATTCAACTACTGGACAAACCAGTGGTCGTGTAACTTCTGGACATACAACTGCCAGACAAACAAGTAAATACACAACACTACATCAGTCAACTAAAAGTACAAGCAGTGAAAATACACCTATCACAGAAATGAGTGAAAGCACAAAATCAAGAGAAACAACTCCCAGACAGACTTCTGGGCATTCAACTATCAGGCAAAGCAGTGGTCGAACATCCACTGGTCAATTTAGTGAACATACAACTCCTAAACAGACAGAGAAGCCTACAACTGTAACACAGACTAGTACGCATATAATTTCACGTCAGTCTACTGAGAGTAGAACTTCTAGAATGACCAGTGAACATACAACTACCAGAGAGGTGACTAAGCACACGACTCCTAAACCTATTAGTGAGCATTCAACTGTAATGCAAAGTAGTGGCCAAACATCCATTGGTCAATTTAGTGAACATTCAACTACTAGAAAGACCAGTGAGCAGACAACTGCTAGGGAGAATGAGGGTACAAGTCCAAGGGAAACCAGTGGATATACAACTTCCAGAATCATTAGTGAGCTTTCAACTATTAGTCAAAGAAGTGGCCAAACTTCTTCTGTGCAATCTAGTGAATATACAACTCATAGACAGACAGGCGTCTATTCATCTGTTAGAGGGACTAGTGGTCACACATTCCCTGGTGAAACAAGTGAGCGTACAACTCCAGGTGATATTAGTGGGCATACAACAACTGGACATACCAGGGGGAGTACAGGCCCTGGACAGACAACTGATTATTCCACTTCCAGAAAGGTTAGTGAGCATACAACATCAAAACAGACAAGTGAGTTTTCAACTCGAGGAGTGGCCACTGATAGTATATCTACCAAAGGGGTAAGTGAGCACACAACTAAGGGGCAGGTCAGTGACAGTTCAACCAGAGGCATGAGTGAGCACACAACTCATGGAAAGACCACTGAGAGTATCAGTTCTAGAGGTGCGAGTGAGCGCACAACTAGAAGAGAGAGCAGTGAGACTACAACTGCAAGAGGCAAAAGTGAGCACACAACTCAAGGAGAAAGTAGTGAGGGTACAACGACTGGAGGGATGAGTGAACACACAACTCATGGAAAGGCCACTGACAGTACAACTACCAGAGGAATGAGTGAGCACACAACTCTAGGTGAAGCCACTAAGAGTGCAACTACCAGAGAAATGAGTGAACACACAACTCATGGAAAGACCACTGAGAGTACAAGTTCTAGAGGTGCGAGTGAGAGCACAACTCAAAGAGAGAGCAGTGAAACTACAACTACCAAAGGCAAAAGTGAGCACACAACTCGAGGAGAAAGTAGTGAGGGTACAACGACTGGAGGGATGAGTGAACACACAACTCATGGAAAGGCCACTGACAGTACAACTACCAGAGGAATGAGTGAGCACACAACTCTAGGAGAAGCCACTAAGAGTGCAACTACCAGAGAAATGAGTGAACACACAACTCATGGAAAGACCACTGAGAGTACAAGTTCTAGAGGTGCGAGTGAGAGCACAACTCAAAGAGAGAGCAGTGAAACTACAACTACCAAAGGCAAAAGTGAGCACACAACTCGAGGAGAAAGTAGTAAGGGTACAACTACTGGAGAGATGAGTGAACACACAACTCGGGGAGCGAACAGTGAGAGTACAACTACCATAAAGATGAGTGAACACACAACTCATGGAAAGACCACTGAGAGTACCAGTTCTATAGGTGTGAGTGAGCACACAACTCGAAGAGAGAGCAGTGACACTACAACTACCAAAGGCAAAAGTGAGCACACAACTCAAGGAGAAAGTAGTGAGGGTACAACTACTGAAGAGATGAGTGAACACACAACTCGGGGAGAGAACACTGAGAGTACAACTACCATAAGGATGAGTGAACACACAACTCGAGGAAAGACCAGTGAGAATATAGCTACCAGAGAGATGAGTGAGCACACAACTCTAGGGGAAGCCACTAAGAGTGCAACTACCAGAGGAATGAGTGAACACACAACTCTGGGAGAGAACAGTGACAGTACAACTCCCATAAGGATGAGTGAACACACAACTCATGGAAAGGACACTGAGAGTACCACTTCTAGAGGTGTGAGTGAGCGCACAACTCAAAGAGAAAGCGACACTACAACTACCAGAGGCAAGAGTGAGCACACAACCCAAGGAGAGAGCAGTGAGAGTACAACTACCATAAGGATGAGTGAACACACAACTCATGGAAAAGCCACTGAGAGTACAACTACCAGAGGAATCAGTGAGCACACAACTCTAGGGGAAGCCACTAAGAGTGCAACTACCAGAGAAATGAGTGAACACACAACTCATGGGAAAGCCACTGAGAGTACCAGTTCTATAGGTGTGAGTGAGCGCACAACACAAAGAGAGAGCAGTGAGACTACAACTACCAGAGGCAAGACTGAACAAACAACTCAAGGAGAAAGTAGTGAGAGTACAACTACAATAAGGATGAGTGAACACACAACTCATGGAAAGGCCACTGAGAGTACAACTACCAGAGGAATGAGTGAGCACACAACTCTAGGGGAAGCCACTAAGAGTGCAACTACTAGAGGAATGAGTGAACACACAACTCGGGGAGAGAACAGTGAGAGTACAACTCCCATAAGGATGAGTGAACACACAACTCATGGAAAGGCCACTGAGAGTACCAGCTCTACAGGTGTGAGTGAGCGCACAACTCGAGGAGAGAGCAGTGACACTACAACTACCAGAGGCAAGAGTGAGCACACAACTCAAGGAGAGAGCAGTGAGAGTACAACTCCCATAAGGATGAGTGAACACACAACTCATGGAAAGACCACTGAGAGTACCAGTTCTAGAGGTATGAGCGAGCACACAACTCAAAGAGAGAGCAGTGAGGGTACAACAACTGGAGGGATGAGTGAACATACAACTCATGGAAAGGCCACTGAGAGTACCAGTTCTAGGGGCATGAGTGAGCAAACAACTCGAGGAGTGGCCACTGATAGTATATCTACCAGAGGGGTAAGTGAGCACACAACTCATGGAAAGGCCACTGAGAGTACCAGTTCTATAGATGTGAGTGAGCGCACAACTCAGAGGGAGAGCAGTGAGACTACAACTACCAGAGGCAAGAGTGAGCACACAACTCGAGGAGAAAGCAGTGAGAGTACAACCAGAGGAATAAGTGAACGCACAACTCAAGGAAAGACCAGTGAGAGTACAACTACCAGAGGAATGAGTGAGCACACAACTCTAGGGGAAGCCACTAAGAGTGCAACTACTAGAGGAATGAGTGAACACACAACTCGGGGAGAGAACAGTGAGAGTACAACTCCCATAAGGATGAGTGAACACACAACTCATGGAAAGGCCACTGAGAGTACCAGCTCTACAGGTGTGAGTGAGCGCACAACTCGAGGAGAGAGCAGTGACACTACAACTACCAGAGGCAAGAGTGAGCACACAACTCAAGGAGAGAGCAGTGAGAGTACAACTCCCATAAGGATGAGTGAACACACAACTCATGGAAAGACCACTGAGAGTACCAGTTCTAGAGGTATGAGCGAGCACACAACTCAAAGAGAGAGCAGTGAGGGTACAACAACTGGAGGGATGAGTGAACATACAACTCATGGAAAGGCCACTGAGAGTACTAGTTCTAGGGGCATGAGTGAGCAAACAACTAGAGGAGTGGCCACTGATAGTATATCTACCAGAGGGGTAAGTGAGCACACAACTCATGGAAAGGCCACTGAGAGTACCAGTTCTATAGATGTGAGTGAGCGCACAACTCAGAGGGAGAGCAGTGAGACTACAACTACCAGAGGCAAGAGTGAGCACACAACTCGAGGAGAAAGCAGTGAGAGTACAACCAGAGGAATAAGTGAACGCACAACTCAAGGAAAGACCAGTGAGAATATAACTACCAGAGAGATGAGTGAGCACACAACTGGAAATAATACCAGCGAGAGTGGAACTACAAGACAGATGAGTGAACATACATTACCAAAGGAGACCAGTGAATTTTCCACTCTCGGACAAAGTTCTGGTCATATTTCCCATACAGCTGGACAGACTAGTGAGCAAGCATCTTCTATAGGAATAAATGAGCACACCACCCATGGGGAAATAAGTGAAAGCACCTCTACCCAAGTGAGAAGTGAGTACACAATTACAAGGCAAAGCAGTGAACACACAACCCCAGGACAGACTAGTAAGCATTCAACAATTGTTCAGAGCAGTAGCACTACATCCCCTGGTCAAACAAGTAAACATACAACTGAAGCTCATATTAGTGGGCATACAACACCCAGTCAGACCAGTGAGAGTTCAACAATAAGACAAACCAGCGAGAAGACAACTGTGCACCAATCTAGTGAGGGTACAACAATGAGCCATACCAGTATGAATACATCCCCCACTGGAGGCAGTGCACGTCCAACACCAGGACCAACCAGTGAGCACACAACTTCAAGGCACACCAGTATGTACTCATCACAGGCTCAGACAAGGGAACATTCAACTGAAGGACAAAATAGTGAGCACACAACTCCACAACAGAGTAGTGAGTATACAGTTCCTGGACAAAGCAGTGAGCAAACTACAGGCCAGACTAGTTCAGTTGTAAATACTGGAGAAACCAGCAAACATACAACTCCCAGACAAACCAGCATGCATGTCACTTCAGGTGAAACTAGTAAACAACCAATTCCAACCAGCAAGCATGAAAGCAATACGACTCCAGTATTTACTGTTGTAGGGAGGACAAGTGAAAGCACATCACATATTCCAGCTAGCACTATATTTTCTTCAACATCTACAGCTATTCACCCTGAAACAACAAGAGTGGCATTCATGTCCTCAGCTCTTCCCACAGCTCAGTCCACAAGCTTACCAACTACTTGCA
Source organism: Erpetoichthys calabaricus (assembly GCF_900747795.2). Lineage (NCBI taxonomy): Eukaryota > Metazoa > Chordata > Cladistia > Polypteriformes > Polypteridae > Erpetoichthys > Erpetoichthys calabaricus. The sequence goes on from NC_041395.2 coordinate 96,546,420, forward strand.
GACGTCAGTGTCAATGGACTGAATGGTTTGATACCCATTTTCCCACTCCAGGCCCAAAAGAAGGTGACTTTGAAACCTATCAACAGATAAGACAAAATGGTGGAAATATCTGTGATCATCCAGATAAGATAGAGTGCAGGGCAGAAAAATTCCCTAATGCTTCACTTGAAGGCGTTGGACAAGTTGTTCAGTGTAATGTATCTATGGGACTGCAATGTAGGAATGAAGATCAAGAAGGAGCATTCCCACTGTGTTACAACTATCAGGTTAAAGTTCGATGCTGTGATGATTATTTGTGCGAAACAACAGTGTCACAGCCAGTTAGTACTCCTCTAGCTCCCACAGCTTCAACTGGAAAAGAAATATTCAGCTCACTAATGAGTTTTCCAGTGGAGAGCACGGTACATACTTCCTTTTCCACTAGTTCCATTTTGTCTTCTGCTCCTTATTCCACACTGGGACAAGGCACAAGCATGAGTGCATCTTCATCTATTTTCTCAACATCATTGACTAAAACTCATCCATTCATCACACCAGAGACAACCAGGTCAACTGAGTCAGAGACTTCAGGAAGCACTAAACCCAGTTCAACCAGAACGTCATGTTTGTGCACTGCTAATGGCCAAACAGTTCAGCCAGGTAAGCTTAAATTCAACTCATTTTCTTTTTTCACCATACATTTTTACTACAGAATGAATAATTCAGTAATCCTGTAATTTCCTATCAGGATCTCTTTTTGTTAATATCTTTTACACTGGACAACAAATATTTTGCTTCTTGAACACTTTTGGGTATATATTTTATGGATTTTCTTTGCAATATACAAAATTCTCCTAAAAATTTTGCTATTGTGCACCATTTCATTGGGCTCACCTCATACTACAAGTATACTTATACAGTACAACATGTACAGTACAACTGTATGGTGTCATCTGTAGTGATCTAAATGTAGTGCCACTGCTACTAGGAATGCAGCTCGCAAATACCAAAAACTGTTGTTTCGTTTGCAAATGGGAAAGCCAAGCTAAAGACACTCATTAAATTAAAAGTAACTGGCTGCTTCATAAGCCTGTGGTTCCAGGGCAGTAACGTGTGGCACATAAACCACTTGTTGACACAACAAAGATAATTTTTTCTTTTCGTCATATAAAACTTTGACTGATTTAAAAATTTCGAGAGAGCAATGAACAAGGAAGGTGAATGATTTTGATATCTGAGACAGATGTTTCCATGAATAACTGATTCCAAGATTAAGGAAGGCATTTTAGTTGGTCATCAAATCGTATGGAAGGCATTTCAAGAATGTTGGTGAGACTTTTCTTGGCAGCTACAGAGCATCAGACAAAGTTCAGTTGGTTAACCACATTCTTCAAGTATGTAAAACCATGAAGTGCAACATGTTCCATCCATCCATTCTCCAACCCGCTGAATCCGAACACAGGGTCACGGGGGTCCGCTGGAGCCAATCCCAGCCAACACAGGGCACAAGGCAGGGAACCAATCCTGGGCAGGGTGCCAACCCACCGCAGGACACACACAAACACACCCACACACCAAGCACACACTAGGGCCAATTTAGAATCGCCAATCCACCTAACCTGCATGTCTTTGGACTGTGGGAGGAAACCGGAGTGCCCGGAGGAAACCCACGCAGACACGGGGAGAACATGCAAACTCCACGCAGGGAGGACCCGGGAATCGAACCCAGGTCCCCAGGTGTCCCAACTGCGAGGCAGCAGCGCTACCCACTGCGCCACCGTGCCGCCCCGTGCAACATGTTGCTAAAGATTAATTTTCTGCATTCGTTCTTGGACTTCTTCATTGCTAATCTTGGTGCAGACAATAGTAAACATTGTGAAAGGTCATTAAAACGATGGAAGAGCAGTGTCAGGGCAAGTGGAACTCGTCAATGTTGTCTGACTGTTTTTGGATACTGAAATGAGAATGCTGTGTAAAAATGAAAATCAACATCAAAACATTTTTAGTTTAACTGAACTACAGTATCATTAAGCGATTAAACACACTAAATTCAATAAGTATTCATTTAACTTTTAGCCAAATTCCTCCATGATACAGTCAATTTAAAGTTATACTTGTGTTCAGCTACAAGCTGTCTATCATAGTCACCAAAAAATGTTCAGGAAGCAAACCATTTGAAAAGAATTGTTGTTCAGTGTTATTATTATTATCATTAGTATTATTAATTAGAAGATTCCAATTATGTGTTGACAAAAATGGCAAAGAAATGGAAACTCTTTAGGTTTTTGAAGCTATTAATATACATGTGTTATTATTTTAAAGTGTATTATCCATTCTGCATCCATAAAAATTATTTATTTAATATAGAATATATCAGGGCAGTTTTTAAAATAACATAACAGCAATAACATAAGGTAATAAAGAAGTATGCATAATCATAACAACATCGCACGAAACAGAGTCAATCACATCCTTTATAAATGTCATCAGAATAATTTCTAAACTGGAATAAGTGATTTGAAAGATAAAATAATATTGAATAATCCCGGTAGAGTGATTGAGTTCAATTGTTTCTTTACAGCAATACGAGAAAAGATGGGTAAAGCCAAATCAGGTCATGAATTTAAGACAACTAGGTTTATAATATTTATAATCTCACTCCTATAAAGAGCTATCAACATTTACTAGGACTAGTATCAAATAATTTATTATCCTGCTTATAATTAATGAGAAATTTAGGATATTGGCAATTATCAGATCCTGGAGTTGAAAAATCTTTTGCTATAGCTTTTTTCATATCACCATTACAAACTGCTAGTGACTCCCTCATTTAATCATAAAGTAAGCTGTTGGGAATGTGTCAAGGTTACAAGTGGAAGGATTTAGTTTTAGAAATAATTTTATGGAATTCAGGAATACCTATTTCAGTAAAGGAATTTGATTCTCTAAAAAGAGCATGCTGAGGTTCAATAGGATTCATTTTGGAGGGATGTATTATATTATTTCTAATATCATTGATATTGTGTTTTAAAAATGTGGTAAAAACCTCACAAGTTTTGCTAGAAGTTTCCAGGAGGCATTCTGTTGAATGAACTCAAAAATAAAAATCTTGGATTTCCAGCATTATCATTTATAATTTTAGAAAAGAAAAAGGACTGCCTTCTAAGACGTATTTCCTTGCTCTATTCAGCTACAGTACATCTGCCTTTAAAATTTACAATGGACTGTTAATTTAGTTTTTCTCTATTTACACTCAGCCGTACATCATTTTCTTTTAAGACCTGACACTCAAACGGTTTTCCAAGGTATTTTAGTGCTATAGAATTTCTTTATATTTTTTTTCAGGGACCTGTGTCAGTAGCAGCTCTCATATTAGAAAAAAAAAAAATTACTTTACTGGAGCCATTGCTGGCTGTGCTAGAACAAGCACTAAATTCAGACTGATCATTCCAAATATTAGCAAACTTAGATGTGGCGGAGGCATTAAAATTATATCTTAATACATAATTCGCCTGCCTCCTCACTCACTCACTCACGTCCGTCCGAAGCCGAATGCGCAGTCGCCTTCTGCGCAGCTGCCTGAAAAACCTTACAAGACCGACATCGCGGTAGGCGGCGGATTTATGGCCGCAAAAATTCAAACAGAAAGGGGACTTCGATTGAAGCTCTAGAGGCCTGAAAGGCGATTTCGACTACAGCTCGAGGCCTAATTACGCATTCTGATTCAATTACGCATTTATTCATACACCTATATTAGGTTTGTGGTGCTTATACTTATTACTATTCCATATTGTACTGGAACATTCATCATTCAATATTATACTATAGGCCTGGAAAATTCATCAACTAACAGTACAAGCCTGTACAGTAATGAGTAAAGCGGGCTACAATCATTACAAAACAACTTCTTCGTTTCTTATCATTTGTTCTTCATACACTGCTGACACAAACTCATGCCCGTTTCATCTTACGTTGTCAAAACGTGCTTTGTCTAGTTTTTAAATAATTTGCTGCTCTTTAGTTCTGTTTAGTAGTATTTCTATATTAAATAGAATGCAGAAGTGGTCAGATATATCCATGACCTGCCATTTTATTTTATATTATTTAACACTATGGCAAAATCAATCCTAGTTTCTTATAAATGTGGATCGCATACTACTGCATGTAAAAAAGTCAGCCAATTAAACAGTGGGAACAGTTAAATGTAAAAATGAACCACAAACGTGAGAAGTATTTGGAGTGGATGTTTTAATGACATTCCTTTAAAGAACCCTTATCGTTTATTATGATAAAATTGGACAAATGACAGAAAGTATGATTCAGTGTTCATTCTTGTATATAGTCCCATCTCAGCCTTGTAGAGAGCTTCATACCACCACCCCTCTTTCTTTCTGTCCTTCCTAACTTATCATTCTAATGCCACACCAAAGTAACAGGTGTTGGATGCTACATTAAATACTTAAGGCCACCTGTACTACTTATGATTTTTGTACTATAAAGGAATTATATATTTATTTTATATATACGCTATCATAGATAAAATGGGGTGGCCAGTATCCATCCATCCCAGCTGGGGGCATCCTGGTCAGGTTGATTGGTAGTACCTTTCCCAGATGGGAAGCTGTTATAGCTGAAGGAGAGAGGGAGACTGCTTCCTGGAGCCATATGTTCCCCAGGTACCCTGGGTGGCAGTATACCTCTGGCATGTCTTCAATTTGGACATCATCAGCGCTGCATGGAAGTTGTAGTTCTGGTGAGCAGCCCTGTTGGTTCCTCTGGTGCTGGGAGAGGGAGCTGTTGAGGTCAGGCTCCACTGTCAGGGAGAAGTTCCATCTGACCCAGAAGTGCTTCCAGATGGCAATCTTGTTGCACCAGAAGTACTCCCAGGGAAGTTGCATTTGGGAAAGGAGAGAAACAATACTTGCCTAGGGAGGAATACAAGAAAAAAGGAAATAATTTTGTTTGAGGAAGACACCTGTAAAAAGGCATTGTGTAGTTATTAGCACTTTGACTGTGAGTATTGTAGATTTGTCTAGGTTATGGAGCTCTGAGATGCCCCCTACTGGATACAATATATATATATTTTATACAGTATAAAAGTATATCATGTTAATTCATGCACTTCCTGCTTCATAATCCTTTCTGTTTATTTTGTGACCCTCAATTTAGGCCACATCATATACAACACCACTGATAACAGCGGATGGTGTTACACAGCTTTTTGCAATGACACTTGTGGGATTGAAAGAGCTGTAATAGAATGCCATTCCACCCTGGCACCATCCACTTCCTCAGCACCTTCTTCATCAGAGAGCACTTTTACATCTCCATCAACATCAGAGCTTTCAACATTAGAAAGCTTACAAACAACCCAGCCTGAAATATCCACTACATTGCCTCAGCATGATTGTTCTGCAATGGTTCCACCCAGAAAGGTAAGATCTTGATGTTAACTACTTATGGTAAAAAATAATTTGAAAACTGATGAGCATGAATCCACATCTTTTTTTTTCTCAGAAAATAAAGTTTAATTTATTTCGAAACAGAGTTTTTCCAAAAAACAGACAGATATTTTCCTTTCAACAGCTGTTTCAGGATATATAGTAATGCTGCTGATAAAAGTAAAATATGGAAATAAAGTCAGAGCAGTGAAGAAAGTTTATGAAAACCTTAGAGTTTCAGTCAAAAGGACAGAAAATGCAACTGTGCATGAGATACCATCCATCTTAGTGTAGTTTGTGAGGAACATTCATCTTGTAATGATTAGCTCTGAAATGATAAAGGCACTTAATCCACAGGACTTATGAAAACAGCAAAAGAAAACTACAATATGTGACAGAAAAGAAAACAATGGCAATCAAATCAGACAAAGCAATTGACAACTCCTTCCCAAAACCCCGCAGCTAGACACTAGCAACAAACAATAGTTGTATTTGCATTGAGAAGACATTTGTAGGACATTGCCTTCAGAATTGGGTCCTTCTCAGTAGTAACTATCTGTTACCAGGATGATTATAATAGAACGGTTTATCTTCATTCTTTGTTTTATACATTGCTCAAAAAATGAAGGGAACACTTAATCATCACTGTCTAACACCAAGTCAGTTAAGCTTTAGGGATATCAGTCTGTCCAGTTGGGAAGCATTGGTGATTGTGAATCAACTTCACCTATTTTGGTGCAAATGAAAGTGATATAAGGTGCACTGGAGAGGCAACAGCAAGACAACCCCAAAAATTGAATGGTTTTGCAGATGGTGGCCAAAGACAATTGCTCTCTCCTTATCGTTCCTGACTGATTCTTCTCTAGTTTTGCACTTTCCTAGTGTTCTTATTACTGCTGGTACCATGAGATGATACCTACAGCCAATTCAGGTTCCACAGGTAGTCCAGTTCCTCCAGGATGGCACATCCATAGTTGCCATTGCTAGAAGGTCTCAACAGGATAGAGGAGATACCAGTAGACAGGCAGTTACATGATATAAATATTATGATGTTACAGTTTAGTGCATCATCAGACAGGTAAAACAGTCATACCAGAAGCAGTAGTTTATTATGTTTTAAAATGGGGATGGCACAACAGCATGATCAGCTTTGCCACTACCACTAGAGGGCAAGTATTTGACATGCTATGAAAATGCTATAACCATGCAGATTGGATTGGCACATTAGTACTATTTCTACTGCACAGAAGTCATATATAAAAAAAACAAGAAGTTAAATACTGCTGACTGCTCACTAGATGACAAACTAGCAACATGTCACAAACAAAGTATGATGGTTGATAGTGTCAGCTACAGACATCCAGAAGAGAGCACTGGGAAGGATGCTTTTGTGGTCCTGAGCAGGTGAAGATGTGAATGTTCAAGGAGTCTTTCATATTAATTGCAGATCAAAAGTCTGAACTGAAACCTAGTAGCAATAGGATAGATCAAAGCAAATGAGTGGTTTAGAGAGGTAAGAGGCAAAAAACTCTCTGGATGAGTTGGGGAAATCACAGAGAAGGTGTATGCGAAATCTTCATAATTCAGCTCTGCTAAAGATTTTTCTTCATTTGAAAAGAGTCATAAGATGTGTGAAACATGGACAGCATTACTAATTTTGTAATCATTGTTATAAACTGCAGACTCTGCTCATTTTCTCCTAACTTGTTTCTAATCCGAAACAAATACTTGGTATTCTACAGCTGAATGAGACTTGGAATATTGACAAATGTACACTGGCGACATGCAAAGGAAATAATGAAATCCAAACTGAGGGAGTAAAATGCAAGCCTGTGAAGCAGATGACTTGTGCTAATGGCAGGCCTGCTCACAAGGTGTATGATGACTCAGGCTGCTGTTATGACTACGAGTGTGAATGTAAGTAATGGCTGGCTCAGTTACAGGGTACTGGGGGAGTTACAGTATGTGTTCATATTCTAGTGACATCTAGGATTACAAGGCATCTGCAAAGTTATAATTTCCAAGAAGTCATTTATCTCATTAATTGGTCATGTCATGGTCTGATCTAAGCTCTCCATTTTACAAAGAGGTGCACTACACACTTAGCGAGTGTTATCTTTATTATTGCTGTTTCAACAAAGGAAATTCAAATTGCATGTAAAATTATTCAAAACATTATAGAAAATAAATGACTGTTACATAGTGGTTGTTTAGGCTACACTGTTTTATTTACTTATTCAGAATGATGTGCAAATAATTCTGAAATTACATTGCAGTTGTTTAGTGACTCACTCAGGGTCATACAGTGTGTCAGGGTGGAGGGGAAGTTAGCAGACCAGCAACTTTGTGGTTTACTGCCTGCTTTAACTCCCATGTTGCCAGCTCACACTGCCTAGACAATTTGCTTTTATTTACTTGAAGGAAACATTATGTTTATGCAGAAGCCAGTAATTTATTCATGCGTGTCATTTAATTGATAGTCATTGAGACCTTTTATGTACCAGCACACTCCCAAGCTAACTAACACAGGGCTAGTTTAGAGTTTACAGCTCATTTTATGGATGTGGCAGTAAACCTGAATCTCTCACACATATATGAAGACATGCAGACTGAACAGCGCTACGCTGGGATCTGAATCCTGGATTGAGGAGCTCGTGAGGCAGCAATGTTACCATGCCTAACTACACAGAATAAATTTGGCCCTTGGGGACACAATGTTATTTTGGAACATGGATTCCTATTGACATTAGAAAATATCAAAAATGGATGACATAAAAGTCAGTTCAAGAAAATCTACAAATAATTTGCATTATCTGTATCAGAGAATGTGAAAGCACAATTTTTCAGCAGTGTTGCGCTGTCCTTGGTCTGTATCTACTTATGAATGATACAAAGATAGTGTTAAGTCTATTTAACATTTAGGCAGACAATCTGGAAAAAAGTTGAACAATGTTTTCAGTCCCCATCTGCAGTGTTGAGCAACTAGAATAATGCACAAGAGGAAAACAAGTACACACCAATAAATTAAACCACACAGTGTTTGCTCATTTATGTTTTTGATTACTATAACACTCCACACACTTTCCACATTACTCACAAAAATGTATGTTTTCTTTCTTCTTAGGATGTTCACTTCCCTGGAACCATGTCAATTACAGTATATTTAACTGCTAAACAATATGAAACCCATTGATAAGTCAAGCACCACCCAGTGTGTCTCATTAATAACTGCTGTCACATGCAGAAGACACATAAAATATAAAGATGAAAATACTATTGGTTACACAAACTGATACCATAAGTTGCCAAGATCTTTAAATGGCATAAAGGAATGCCAAAAAGTGACGTGTAGGGAACAAACTTGCTAACCAGTCCTCATGATAATCTAAGGACAGAAGCTACCCTGGTATTGGTATGGTGAGTCCAAAAGGACTTGTTTTACTCATCTAGCTCAACACAGTCAGTAATCACCTGCTTATGTGAACAAAACTCCTACAAAATGAGGAGTATAACACTGTGAAAAAAATCATCACAGTACTGCAAGAAAACAAAACTAACCAAAAAATAATCCTAAAAAGCATAAAATTGACATGTAAAAGGCTATGCTAAGAAGAAAACAAAACTACAAAACAGACAGAAAAAGAATAAGATTTAGAAATGAATGAGGATGGCTTGCTCACAAAGATCAGAAAAGCTGATAGTCTTTCTATATTCCATGTCTGCATTATGGAGTTGGGAAAAATCACTGCTTTGTTCACTTGACCAGGCTACACGCACTGTGTCACATCACACCATAGAGTAGCTATCTCGAGTCCCTACCATTTTAACAGTACACACTACCAGCGGCATTCAGAGTTTCAAGGGAAAACTGCCCTTCTATCAGATGTTACTGTATGTGCTTCTCCAACCTCATGGCTTGACTAATATGTCATGTAAAAGTAGTAACAAAAGGTGAGAAGGAGCAAGACACAGACTAAACCAAGTATTGCCAGAAATTCAATTCCACTTCAATCACTGATCACTAAAAAAAAGAAAAATACATAATTACATAAACGATTAGAGAAAATAAAAGAGAGAAAAACAGCATGTAAACAATCAGAGTATCAAAGGAAATAAAAGAAACAAAAATAGCATGAAATATGCTTGAATGGCTAATGTATTTGGCATGTTACAAAATTAATTGATGAATGGTGCTTAGCAGAAAAAAATAGGTTGATTTGTAAAGATAACATGAAAACTATATACCCTGGAGGGGGTACAAAATGCAGAAGTATTTAGAAAGGGTTGATAGGAAAAAAATAAGAAAATAAAGTATAAGCAAAAATGTTTTTAACTTTTATTTTTTGTAAATATTTTTGACATTATGTACTTATGTAGTGGATTATGAACAACTACAGGAAATAAATAATGAAAAGAAAAAATAAAACTTGCTTGTTGGTTAGAGGTGCTATAGTACTTAAACAATGTCAGTATCAAGGAAGGCACTGTGTTTTGCAGAATTTCAAGTTTGGAGAACACCCCTTAAATTAAATTCCTCAACTTTTTATCACATACCTTTTAGTTCAAAATTCTTAGATGGTTTTTCACTTGTTAAGGACTATAGTCCTATTGGAGAACAGCCCAACACTGGAAGATACTGGAAGATTCATTCATGAGATATAGTTATTGGTGGGGTGTTTTTTTTTTCTTTATAGCATTAAACATAATAAACATCTTTTCTGATCTTTTGTTTTTGGTTTGTATTAGTTAGTGTATTAATGATCACAGAAATATTCACAATAAATATTTTAAACAACAAGTTAATAGAAGCTATTTAAGCCATCTTTATTCAAACTGTAGAATGCAATGTTCTTTTCATATAAACAAAACTTAAAACATTAAACCAAATAGCATCAAATAACATGATGATTAATCAAAAATTAGTGCCATTCATTGCTGTGAATAGAGCAAAAACAAAATAAACTGAAATTGTCTAGGCATTGTACTGAAAATGCTAATTCCTGGCTTCATATTTTACTCTTTTTTTCTTTAATATCTCCTCTTATTAACTGACATAAGATAGAGACAGTATTTTTATTGCCATGCACATGAAGTCTACCCATATCTCTTATAGATTCATATTCCACGTTGAACATTTTCAAAGTTCATCATGTTGTGGCAAAAGTCCTTAAAATATTTCTTCTCACTTTGGCAGGTGTTTGTGAAGTTGTAAACGTCTTGCATCATGTGACTTTCGATGGAACTTCTTACATATATAGGGGCAACTGCACCTATGTGCTAGTCCAACAGATCAACAACAAGTATGATGATTTCCGCATTTACATCAATGAACAGCAGCAGGAGCTAGAAAAAGATGTTGGATCTCAGTCTTTATGGATATTCTACAAGTCCAACTCTGTGTATTTGACACGAGAGCAGAATATGAACAAGGTAACAATGGATGCTCATTTATTGAGAATACAGTACATAACCAAGTGATAAGTAAACTGTGGTTTCTACATGAAAATATATTTTTATAGTTTTGCAGACAAAACTATATTGCTATAATAGAAGTAACACTAGCACTGTCCTAACTCGTTTTCATTTGAAATTGACCTGTATTATATTAAATTGTTCAGCTGACAAGATTCTTAATTTCTTAATTAATCAGAAGGTGCTTGGATCACAAAACTCCAGTCATTCTGTCTCTTGAAAACAGTCTTCATCAACATTAATAATGGAAACCAGGTTCACATTCATGTTTACACTCCAGTTAGCATTTTCCAATGACGCTTTAAAGTCGATTCATGTACTGCCTATATATTAAATGGACATTCACTATGTCTAGCCAAGACATTTTGTGGGTGAGTCTTACAGCAATGTAAAACTCAATAATTACCAGACCTGTGAGACATCAAACCAGTGTTTGGTGGCCATGCATACTGTAGACGTACTTACCACTCAAAAGTAAGTAGCAACTAACAAACAATCATTTACACATGAAGAGTTATTGAACCAATTGAATCTGACTGTTATTAGCATTACCAAATGTAAGTTAATTTAAGTTTTGGCCCAACCAACAGAGAGAAGCTGGCAACAACCAGGTTCTAGAGGCATATCATGCTATTATCAAAAGAAAATTGTGAGAACGTCTTAAAAAAAAAGTGAATGCATTACTTTACCAAGCAATTTCTTGAGACTCTAAAGTTCCATCAAAATACAATCCCCAGCATACTCTCCAAATGAAAAAAGCCTGAAGAATATGCCTTTCAAAGAGTGACCATTCTATCAGAATTTCTCCAAACGCATTGTCTAAGCTGTTTCATAAAGTCGCAAAGAAATCTAGAATATCTCACTGTCTTCATGTTTCTCTTGCTTTGGCAATGCCTAGTGCTTATGATTTCACCATCAGTAGGGCATTAGAAATAAAGCAGGATGACCCAAAAGAGGAACTCTTTGCCAAACAGACTGTACAGTATATCTAATTATATTTTTAGAAAAGCTAACAATGTATTAAATGGTGAGAACCTGATTCTGACAATCAAGCATAGTGGTAGTTGTGTCATGATTTTCTATGCTTTGCTGAACAATCATTTCTTGATGGAGCCATGAATTATAGTTCATATTAAATAATTTTTCAAATGACTATCATGTCATCCCCCTGTGAGGTAAAATAAGATGTGCCACAACATTAGAACTATTGAAAAAAAGATCTTCAAATAACTGTATTTGCATTCAAATTCCCTGTAGATTTTTACTTGATTAGTTATATTACATTGTTAAAAAATTAGGGAGATTATCATAAGCCGTCATGAAAGAAGAAAATGGAATACAATATTAATATTTACTCTTTTTTAAAGTAGTATATTCATCAGTTCTGTCTGATTTTACTCTTACAGGTGTTCCTCAATGATCATCAGGTTTTTGGATCAGTAAATAAGGATGGCTTCAAGGTGTATACCACTGGCGTACTGGTGTATGTAGAAATTCCATCATTCCAGGGCCTTGTTGTATATGGTGGGACATTCTCACGTGTCCAATTACCATACAAATTGTTCTTTAACAACACAGAGGGACTATGCGGTAAGCAATGACCATGGCTGGCCACACTGATGTATTTTTTGCTTTTTTCACTCTCTTTTGGTTTTTGTTATGACTGTTTTGTTACACTCAAACTGGATGTTCTTAATTTGCATAACACTCATACATTTACGAATTTTATAAGGTGTACATGGACAGCAGCCTTTCAAATACAGGGGAATACAAGACTTACATTTTTGGAAAAAAAAAAACACAACAAAGGAATAAAAAGTATTTTGATGCCAAGATGGGAAAAACTGCACATAATTTAAAAAAATTAAAAGGGTATTAATTTACCACACCAACATACCAAAGGACCAGTGTAAAAGTAGTCGTATGTAACTTGTGGTTATGATAGGTGACTTGAGTTGGCTGAGTCCTTTAAAAGAACAGTAAATGAGGAGAGGAGGAGAGTGTAGAGTTACTCAGAGTTACCTGGAGCTCATGGATCTTCCTCTGGGTTGGTGACTTCGAAAATGTGCATGAAGAAGACAAATACATGAGTTTCCTGCCATTTCCTACAACATTCTCTCTATGATTCTGTTTGCTTCAAGCTGTTTATGTGTGAATCTTTAATATCAATGACAAAACATATAACAAATACATACAGCAAAAATATTTAAAATCTGTGTAAACTATGTAATGTGTAAACCTCTGGTCAGCAGGAGAAAAAAATACTAGTTTTTAAGACAAAACCAAAGCAGAGTGTCTGTATAATACCCAAGGCCTCCTCTTAGCCCAAAGCAAATTATTTTGTATTTATTATACAAATTCTGTCAACAAAAAATATATATCTTTACATAAGTTATATATTACTTAGTAATAATCTATTACAATAGAAGCATAATGTGTCAGCTTAATGCTATAAAATAATTACATACTGTGCATACATTCTGAAAGCTGCTTCAGTTTTAGTTCATGGTTGTAGGGAACCAAACTGAATTGTGGCAGCCTCAGACACAAGAATGGAACTTACCCAGGACAGAGACCCTATTCATTCATTGCAGGGCCCACTCATACACACACCCCATGGGGTCAGTTTGAAAATACCAGTTAAACTAACACACACATCTTTGGGAGGTGGGAGCAAACAAACAGAAGAAGCATGAAGAAACAAAAAGAAACAATGTGCACAACACTCAGAATGCTCAGGACACTTAACCCGTGAGGCAGCACCTCACCTCACATTTTTACATTCCACTTAAAAAAACACTGCTTTTCTTCAAAGGAATAGTTCAAAGAATAGTAGATTATGCTACTAGCTAGCTGGCCAAAATAAAAAATTAGGAATAATTAGGAAACAAATATGTATTTTATGAGTTATGCTTTTGTCAGCAAAAGTTCTAAAGTGACACCATAAAAGTACAGGTTAAAGGCAAAATCTAGACAGATTTTTTTTTCAATTCCTGCTGCACTGATTAAAACAAGTTAATATGAAAAAAGATGAATAAGGTGAAAATGACTAATTTGACATTTGAGATGATATCCAATTCAACACAATAAGTAGAGTATAGTACAGTGTCTTATGTAAAAGCAAAAATATGGTACTTATGTTTTGGCATGGAATGCCAAAAAGGCATTATGCTTGATTCATTTCATTTAAGTAATTGAAAACAAGCAAGGTTTTGCCCCAAGCGAAATTATTCTCAAAACTGACATTACATTTAGTACGTAATCACTGTATCAGAAAAAAGTTTGCCCAAAATGTATTTATACTGCAGTTCCTACAAAATGATAAGTCTTCAATATTGGTAATTTTTTCTACCCAATGACAAGACTATATTTCTAACAAGCAGTTGTCCATTACATTGCAATACTTGCAATAGGGATGATGGAATATTATTCAGTTTTGCCATTGGTTTATATAAAGGAACTTACAATGAGATTTATAAGCTTTTCTCAATCTGAAACACACACTCTAAAATTAAGGCAAGAGTAATGAAAAACAAGGAACACTTATGCACTCAAAACCATTATATTCAGATAGATACTGTACTTCAGTCTTCATGCAGACCTCTGACTTATTAAACTATATAATAATATAGTTTTAATTATTAGTTTTATTTTTGTTGTCTGTATTAGCCCATGATAAAACTAACTTTTTAGTATAGGAATATTAGAACATAAAGAACATTTATATGAATCAGTCCAGGAGAAGTGAAAAATGACAATGTCCTAAAATGGACGCTGTACAACTAAGTTATCCTCATATCTCTTCCAGATACCTTTTAAAAGCTTGTCAAGTTTTCCTTTTCAACAACATGTGTTAGTAGTTTGGTTCAGATTCCCAACCGCTTAGAGCTTCCAAACATATACAGTAAATATACTTCATCCATACTTAAGTTCCAAAGTTGTTCTTGAAAAAAATATCTGAAAGAATTCCACTGGATCATACTTATCAAATTTCAACCTTATGCAGCCCTCTCTGCTCAAGATTCTGAATTTCTCCATGGGTTTAATAAAGTTTATCTAACCTAATCTATTTTAATCTAATCTAATTTAAAAGATTTAATTCTCTAAGGCTGTTAGAAGATGATGTGTCCATTAGTCTACAGGTACACTTGGTTGCCTTTCTGTCTGTTTAGATTTAGCATATATTTGTTATAGTTCAATGATCAAAACAGCATAAAATATTCCAGTTGACATCTCACTAGTACATGCTGATTGTATGCAAATGTAAATCTCTAAATCCTCTTCAGAAGTTGCATCCTTTTGTACAGTTAATGTTACCTTTACCTACTGTACCCCCAATGCTTTGTACTTGTACTAGTAATAGTAGGAATAGTCACATGAACAGGGTCTACTTTACACCAAATATTTCAAATGTTTAACCCAGGGGTGGGCAGATTCAGTCCTGGAGGGCCGCAGTGGTTGCAGGTTTTTGTTCCAACCCAGTTGCTTAATCAAAAACCAATCCTTGTCAATTATTTAATTGCATGGCTTGCTAGTGCTTTAACTCTGCCATGTCAGGTCATTCTCATATCCTAGATTTATTTTCCTTTCTAAGGATATCATCCAAATGATTTGAAGTCTAAAACAGATGAGTAATTCTCAGTGCTTCACTTTTTTCTCTTCACTTTCCTTCCAAGTATTTAATTAAACCAAATAGTGCGTGATAAATACACACAGGTGTAAATGGAAACAAGCTAAATGGAGAAATGCTGGTCTCTTTTGTCATTTGCATGGCATTGCTAATTAGGAGCAATTAAAAACCAAGAATACAGCTGTTTAAGACTAAAATAAGCAATAAGGGTTAAAAATCTTAACGAGCGAGACAACTAAAGTGAAGCTGAAGTGTTACTTGAGCAATAAGGGCTTCTTATTAAGCAATTGGGTTGGAGCAAAAACCTGCAGCCACTGCGGCCCTCCCCTGGTTTAACCAGTTTAAGTGATTGTGTGGATATTTTTGTTTTCTCAGTACACAAGTCAAAGTAATACAAACATTTACTTCATGAATTTACTTCAGGTATGTCCAGTATTGAACATGAATGTTCTTGTTTTATAGGTACCTGCACTAACGACCAAAAGGATGACTGTCGTTTGCCAGATGGCACAATTTCGGCCTCCTGCACTGAAATGCCTCCATATTGGCTGACTTCAGATCAGAATAACACAGTGTGTGCACCAGAAACCAAACCAACAGTTCCACCCACTTCTACTACTACATCACCCTCTAAAACGACTGAAATTTCCAAGTGCATACCTCAACTCTGTGAGCTTATGAACAGCGAGTAAGGCATCCCTTAATTTTTTATTTGATATTTAATACTGTTTTCAAATCAAAGAGCAGAAATAAATGATTAGTAAAAAATGCATTTGAACATTCACTGAACACAAGAGATAAAATTATCTTCCTTTTCTTCCTAAAATTCTGAAAAAATCCAAAACTATCTTTTTAATTGATATCTGAAGGCTAAAACAAACCTGAAGCAACAGTAAACCCTGTCTTTCATTTTGAGGAGTCTCTGAAGGCTGCTTTGCTAGGCACAGTGATTAGTGGCATTACTTCTACAGATGTTTGAAGAAGCTCTAATTTGTCGATCATTGTTCTTCAAGGTTTATACATGAAACGTGTGTAGTCCATCCACACTAGTCGCCTCGACATCTTGGTATAGCACATACTATGCTCAGTTATGAAGTCAGTACAGAATATTACTGAAACACAACTCCTTTATGTAAAGGACATATACCTGTATACTGTAAGTTTGCCTTAGAAAGGCAAGCAATATTAAAGAGAGTATCATTAGCACATAAATAAACCATTATATTCAGAGACAGTCTTTTATCCTCAGGTCACTAATTTATTAAAGTCAATATTACTGACAATTACATGAACATAAATGATTGATAATATGTTGTATTTAATGTACTGTATGGTGTTGTGTGCATTGTCTGTTTTTGGTAATGCACTACTCTCATTAGGAAGACATAAAGGTAAGAATCTCATTTTGCTGTATATACATGACAATAAACTGGGACCTAAATGTGAACATAAGAGAAATAAGTTGAAACTGCCTAATTCCTTTCTTATTGGGAAACAGCACTTAAGCAAGGAAACCTATTTTAATACTGTATCGAAAGCACTAGCACATCCTTATAAAAGCTAAATGTGCTTAGCTAAAGTTATTTTGGTAGAACATTGACTCTAATGTAACAAAGTTTCAAATTTATTGTCACAGTTTACAGTGCTTTTGAATGTTGACACTACAATTGCTATAGTAAACTTTTAACAAGTTTAGGACACCCATTTCAACCTTAGGAATTTTATTTTATTATGAACAAACTTTGTAATGGAAATGTCAGAGCATTGGGATGATTGAATGAGATGTTATTTGTACAAGGCAAAAAAGAACAAAAAAGTGGATATCTAAAAAAACAACATTTCAGGTTAATATGTATCCAACTCTCAAAGGGTACAGGTGCAATTATGCTCTTGTTGTTCTCTACAGTGTATTTGCAGAATGTCACAAACTGCTGCCTCCTGATGCTTTCTACAATATGTGCAAAGCAGATGGATGCCAGGTCAATACAACTACACTAGAATGCAGCAACTTGCAGAACTATGCTTCAATGTGTGCAGAGCTGGGAGTCTGCATCAACTGGAGAAACTACACTGACGGAAAATGCTGTAAGTTCACCCACCTCTCAACTCCCCCATAGTAGAGGGAAAGTGATATTGTGGACAGTTATATGACATCATTTGCACTTTGCAATGTACTACGGTAATAATGAACATCAGTTTTAAACTACAGCATATGAAAAATTACAAGGACAAATGTACTGGTTTAATAAATTCCAAAATGAAATTGTAATATCCAACTACTCATTTTCAGAATCTGCTTCTGCTATTGCAGGTTTATAGAGAGCCTGAGATTATTCAAGCAGCACTAGCTGCAAGACAGGAGACAAATCCTGAATAGGGCAGTGATCTTCACATATGACAACCACATGCACATTCACTTCACTTCATACCAGGCCAATTTAGACTTTCCACATGTCTTTTGTGTGGGAGACTCAAACATGGCACACAACCACAAAAATAGCATACAAGGTTTATACACCTAGCAACTGGATGAAAACTGAATTCAGGTTCAAAAGCTAACCACAACAACAGCATATTATTTTAAATGCAATACAGTTGTCCCCATGCTACTAAAAACAGATGTGCATTATACATTTAGAAATTTATTTTCCACAATGGTCTTCTTAATCTTTCTTTTTTGACTATAGTGTTTCCTTGCCCCACAACAAAGGAATACAGAGCTTGTGGACCACCTTCAGAAGTCACCTGTAACCATAGGTAAGACAACTGAAAAAATTCTGATGAAGCGGTGACATTAAGGAAAAGTGCCCACAAGTCATTCCAATGTTAAAATAAGATACATGTTTATCAAAAGTTTTTAACACATTTATATCTGCAAAATGCATTTCCAACATAAAACACATTACATCTTGCCTGAAGAAGGGGCCTGAGTTGCCTCAAAAGCTTGCATATTGTAATCTTTTTAGTTAGCCAATAAAAGGTGTCATTTTGCTTGGCTTTTCTCTACAACATGAAACACATAAACAATGCTAATCAGATAGGACTTGTAGCACCAAAATTGATACTGACTCAGGATCTTAATAATTGAATTCAATGTGTTTTTATATAGTGTCTATACAAATTTATAAATACAAAAATATACCAGTAAAAAAAACTTTACAAATTGTGCATATATAAACATTGTCATAGACAACATGGATTGCTTGGATGGTTTCTGACCTGACTAGGAGGTTTTTATAAAAGAAGGATATAAGTGGCTGGGCAGTCCACCTGGGTTGGTTAGTTAGCACCTTTTCAGGTCGGGAGGCTATTATTACAGAAGGATAGAGGGAGACTGACTCCCAGAGCCATGTGTTTGCTCAGTATGCTGGTTAGCAGTATCCCTTGGGCATGGATGGGCTGCATGGGAATTGTTGTTTTGTTGGACTGCCTTGTTGGGGTCCTCAGTAGCCTCTAGGGGGAGCTGCTGGTGGCAGCCTTCCCTGTCAGGGAGTGAATCTGCCTAGCCCAGAAGTGTTTAAAGGTGGTCCTCTTGTTACTTCAGAAGCACTCTCAGGTTCAAGTTAAAAACAACTGCTCCACCTCCCCACTGGTGTGTCAGAGTTGATATGAGGTGGACTTACCAAGGATGAGTGGAAGGAGAGAAAAAGGGAAAGATTAAAGCATATTATGCTTTATTTTGCTGTACTGGACTGATTGAAAGAAGCCGACTGTCTTTAGTAATTGTGTCTGGTGTATGGGGCTCTGCTATGCCTTCTATTGGCCACAACACATAGATCAATTTATAATCATAAAATCATGCCAACATAAAGTCTAACTAACACTAATAATAAGGGTTGTTTTTACCTTTGCCTGGCTCTTCCTTCACCCCTGTGCATTATGATACTAGTCTAAAGGTACATTATTTTTAGAGAAGCAGTAATATGACATAAAATGCCATTAAAAGTTTAGTTCATATATTAATACAATATATATGCTTATTTCCATCTATAAAACTAGGGGGCTTAAAACTGCACTACGCGTCCGCCATTTCTCATTTCTATGTCTATGTGGATTTCACTTTCACCTAACAACAAATGTTTTCATTCTCGGGGATACGCCTCTTCATTGGGAAGAAACACTACTTTTCCATGATGGCAACATGAATTAGACAATCTACAAGTCTCCAACTTAAAGTTTAAATCCCAACAATATATTCTATCTCTTTTCGCTGTTCTGTTATTTCACCGATAAATAATTTTCGTTTGTTTGCACTAATGTGATCTTTACTATCATTTCTTTGAGACTTTTGAATTTTCGTATTTCCATTATCTCTAACCTGCTCTGCATGTGTATCGCGCCAACATTTTTGAATTCTTTACGACGTTCTACTTTGTCATCTACTCTTTGTCTTTTATTTCCAGTCCCGGGCGTGGTTAAATCTCTTGGCACAAAGCCTCGAGATTAGAAAGTATCTCTCTGAAAAAGTCACGTCTCATCCCAGGCTAAAAAGTCTCATCTTGTCCCAGGATTTTTTATTATAATAAAGAGACATCAACATGTTTCAGACTTTTGGTGTTTCTGATTTAATTTCTAGATATAATGAGGAATTTGTCACTAAAGATCACAAGGCGATAACCATAGCAGAAGGATGCTTCTGTCCTAATAAAACTACACTGTTCAATTCCCAGACTGATACTTGTGTTTCATCATGTGGTAAGTCTTTTTTTTGATATAGCACATTTTCTTAGTAATTCTTCTATTCTGAAATGTTGACTTTCTTTTGGGATTTGTGCTCATAGAAGAAAGATATAGTATCATGCAGTTCATAATAATAATAATAATAATTTTAAAAATATCTTTTCCCATATACAATATCAATGTATCCAAGCCCCAAAATATATCAACATTCTGGAAATAACACAAAAGTGAGATACCCCACTTTAACAGTCCCTGCATTTCTACTTGATATTGTGGCCTGTAACATTCCTTTTGCAGTGTGCATTAACATACAGACAGTATGCAACATGGTAAATTCTGTTGATTTAGAACTTCAAACAGGAGTTTAATGAGAACAGGCTTTTCAGCCAAATACAGCTAGTCAATTCCTATTGATTTATTGTCCCTAAAATGATATAGAGATGCAATTTGTAGGTCCCCAGGTACCGTTTACAACCAAACTATCAAGTATGTAGTTCTCTATGGAGTAGAAATAGTTCACGCCTAAAGTAGTGGTTGCACTTTTGAAATATCTTCATATCTCATATTCAGTGCAACTCAAGATTTGTTGACTAGAATTTATCAAAATATATGGAAGCCGGGATGAAATATTTGAGTACTGAGTAGCATGCTGAGGGCACATTTATCTTATATAGAGGCACAGGGATTTAAGATACTGAAAAAACATAAAAAGAAGCATTGCAAGTAGAGAAAGATGTCAAATCTTAACACTAACTGTCTTCAGATTGCTCTTTAGTAATACTGCTAAAGGAATTTATTTTAGACATTAACATCCTGTTTCTGTTTCAGATTGCATTGGTCCTGAAGGTGAACCAAAACAGGTAATACAGAACTTTTCCCTTGAGGCAAACATGTAAATACACCATGATTCACACTAGATTCACCAAGTCCTTGTCCTGTGTGAACATTTTAGTCTACGCTCAATGCTACTATGCAAAAAACAGACAGTTATGTCAACACAGTATTTGTTTTTTTCTTTAGAGTGTATGGAAAAGGATGGCAAATTAACTTCGGAATCTTGGGCACAGAAGACAACTAACTGCCTATTTAGCCCACATAAATTTTTCATTTTATTAGCTTTCTTTTTCATTCTGTCTTCTTTCCTGTACTCCTCCATGGCTGCTTATGTCAGCTCCCAGTAATTCTGGACTAATTTGTTTATTTCACGCAAACAAGCTAAATCTTACATTGAGGTCCAGGATAGGTGTTGGTGCCAGCAGGTTTATTGGTAGTCAATCACTATTTTTAAAGGAATATACTTTTTTGTGGCAACTTAATTGATTTACTATTTACCACAGCATACTCTTATCTGCTTCTTCTTTCCTTAACCAGTAGCTAATTAAAATTCATATACAATGGGAGCCATTTGCTAACCAGACAACTTGGTCCTATTTGCACCTACAGCTGTTCATCATGTAATATCTGCTTAATTAAAGTACTGAGACATACCAGTTTGCTACTAACTTTAAACATTTGTATAATGTTCTCAATAAAATATTGGAACTATTTGATGAGATAAAGTGAGAGCATTAGGATGTCATTAAGTTAAATAACATGTTTCATTAACAGCAAGCATGAGTTTTTAATTAGTAAATAGTTTAAAGTGTATCCCTGTAGCCATTCACTACTACAATTTATATTTACAGACTCAGGAAGCTCATATGGTACAGTAATACAATTGTCTTGTAAAAGATTTAAATTTTATTCAGTGTTGTTGTGTTTTGACCAAAGTTCTAAATGTATAGCAAATGTATAGCAAGAATAGTCAGCATGGGATTTAATAATTACAATTTTTTTGTTTGTTTTGAAAGGTAAATTATTGAGGCCTACAATAAACCTTTAGGTTTCATGAAGAATTAATTTTCATTGTATTCTCTTATTTCAGAACTCTTGATAACATTTACACATTTCAGTTTAAAATATCACATCTCAGTCTGCAGAAAGTTCGAAAATTCTGATTTCACCTCTGCACAAGAATCTTTCTTATCTTTCCTGTTTTCTTCCAGCCTAATGAAATATGGCAAAGTAATTGCCATCAGTGTGTCTGTGACAAAGAATCCATGAGCATTCAGTGCAAGCCTTTACAATGCCCTTTGCTGCCAGTGCCATCGTGTAATAAGGATGGTCAAGTTCTCGTCACTGAGCCAATGGTGAACAATTCCTGCTGCAATGTGTCTAAATGTGGTGAGTCGCATATTACAATAGGGATCAAAATAGTTTTAAAAATTCTGTTTAAAATTCTCAAAAAATACATATTTTTACAGCTTTAATAAATAAAGGGTTGCCCTGGAGCACTGTTTTTTATTTTTATTTTCCTCTCCACAGAATGCAATATAAACCTTTGCTCTCATGCTGTGAAAAGCTGTGAAGCTGGATACCAGCTGGTGGCCAGGACTCCCACTGATGGCTGCTGCCCTGTATATGACTGTGGTGAGACTGCAAGGCTTTCTCATTAGTACTTCAAAGCAGCAAGTGTGTCTCAGTAACTTCATTTAGATTCTGCTTCTCTTAGCATCTGACAGCTGCAAAACATTGGAAATATATCAGCTTGCAATTTAAAATAGGCAATAGTTAGTGCTCGCTGTTTGCTAACATTCTTCATGTTTTGAAGTTACTGAGGAATGTATTTATCACAGCTGTTATATCTATATGTCACCAGATATTATTCTATTCTGCTTAGAAAAATATTTGGTATCACTTTATCTGTTTGTTATAGAATGACAGAGTAAGATTTATGAGTTCTTATTAAGCCTATATAAATAAACCAATAGGTAGAGTAATCACAGAGCTGCTGGAAGATTTAGGTTTGATAACAATAAGAGAGAAACAATTTATGGAAGCATAAAATGATGGCAGATACAATAGTTTGGATGAATGCTCTTAGAGCAAAATTGTTCTGTTGAGTGGGAACACAGAGTAATAAGGAGGATAGAAAAGTAAGTGGAGTGAGGGATGAAACTTTCATATGAGCCAAAAGCAATAAGATACATCACACCATTATTATA
The DNA here is from genome assembly GCF_900747795.2 of Erpetoichthys calabaricus. Lineage (NCBI taxonomy): Eukaryota > Metazoa > Chordata > Cladistia > Polypteriformes > Polypteridae > Erpetoichthys > Erpetoichthys calabaricus. Next base: position 96,569,666 of record NC_041395.2, read on the forward strand.
AAATCACAATGGGGTCTGACGTTTAGATTCTCAGTGGAAACACCTGTGATTGTTCAGTGCCAGAGCAAACAAATGAAAATAGTGCATTGTTTAAGCATAGTTTCTGATAGTGACATTAATTATTTTCGGTATTACAACTTCTGGTATTCATTTTGGTTCTGGTGAATGGTTCTGGTGACTTCCATGGGCTAAACCTTGTCTGACAATTTTATCTCAACAATTTTCATTGTTTCACTGTATGCTTGACAGAAATAACATTGTGTTATTATGTGGTAGGTAATTGTGTGCATCAGTCAGGGATTTAATGTCCTATAAAATAAGTAGAAGGGAAATATCATCAGCTCTTATGATTTTTGTGTGGTTGTTCCACAAAATATAAATGCATAAATATATATATATATCCATCCATCCATTTTCCAACCCGCTGAATCCGAACACAGGGTCACGGGGGTCTGCTGGAGCCAATCCCAGCCAACACAGGACACAAGGCAGGAACCAATCCTGGGCAGGGTGCCAACCCACCGCAGTATATATATATATATTCACGGCATTCATAGTCTGTGTCACAATCTGATTGTATTGGTGGTTACCTACCAGGTAACGCTTGTGGTTGGCCAGCAATCTGCTAACATCCACCACGGTGCCCTCAGTTACCGTGGTGGATGTTAGCAGATTGCTGGCCAACCACAAGCGTTACCTGGTAGGTAACCACCCATACAATCAGATTGTGACACAGACTACGAATGCCGTGAATGTAATTACCCCGATCTACATGCTGTCAAATAAACTAACCACACGCCGTGGCGCAACGTTAGGGGCATCACCTCTGGCGCTGACGTCTGAGGTTCGATTCCCAAGAGGGAGTGCACTGGAGTGTGTACGCCTGATGAGCCCAGAATTAGGGCGAAACACGTGTCGCGTACTCTTTGCTTTTATTTGACAGTAAACTATTTCAACCATATATATATATATATATATATATATATATATATATATATATAAAATATTTAAATATGTACTGAAATTTGTGTAATAGTGCAACATTTGTCTCTTTTACTACTTTACCTTTGGAGTTATGTGCAAATAATGCCCATTTTTAGAAGCCTGAATTCCCCACGTTAGAGTGCATCATTTACCTGATGTCTCTAAAAATATTTTTTTGCAGAAAGGTGGCAAAACATAAACATAAAAAAAGTAAATAACAAACTTTTATGGCATTTCACAAATTACTTTCATGTTTTATTTCCAGTGCCCAAGAAAGTCTGTATCTTCAACAGCACTGAGTATCAGGTAATGATATTTTACTCTTCAAAAATACATTTTAAATATACGTAATGCCTTCTGCCATACATATATGTTTATTTATAAAACAAAATGTTCAATAAAATCAGATACACCTCCAAAACAGTTAACAAAATGAATTAGTTTTATTCAAGTAGAGTTGTTCACTGACATTTTCCTTTTGTGACTCACATTTCCCTTTTCATTTAATTTAAGAACGTTTTTCTGTATACATAGCTTGAATGGCTGAAGTTTATCTTTATCTGGAAGCATTCTTATTTTAAAATCTTCAGCTATTTGGACCTGCATTCCACTTTGAAGGACACAAGATGAGGGGACTTGTTGCATAGATCTGTGTGGTTGCATTAGAACTGTGCCAGTTTAATATCTTTGTCTTTGTTTTTCCTTCTTGACAGCCAGGAACTACAGTACCTTCATCTATCTGTGAAGAATGCAAGTGCAGCTCAGAGATTGATCCAAACACCAAACTCTTCAAGATTGACTGTGAAACAAAGAAGTGTGACAAGAACTGCCATGCTGTAAGTGAACCTCACATACACAAGCAAGAAAGACTGATTTTTAAAATATCCTTAACATTAGTTTGAACTTGTTCAATTAAATGTTTAGTTAGAAGGGAATAAAACAAGTTTTGTAGACTTAAGACTCCTCTTTAATCAATAGCTATTTAAGATGAGCTAACCCAGCAAGTTAGTTAGCCATTAGATAATTGTGTATAGCCACATATCTTCAGGAAAGTGTGTTTTATTTCTGATCAGGTCTTTTTTTGTGAAATTTGTCCATCCCAAAAACAGGCATGTTACATTAAAAGGGCATCTTTAAACTGGTATGGTATGTGTGTGTGTGTGTGTGTGTGTGTGTGTGTGTGTGTGTGTGTGTAAGAGAGAGAGAGAGAGAGAGAGAGAGAGAGAGCAAGAGAGTTTCTTTTCTGGATTTCTGGAATAGACTGATGTTCTGCCCATGCTATATGCACAAGCTTCCTTCAAAGCTATGGAAAAATGTAATTTAAACAATAGGTGGATGAATAATTGCAATTTGCTGCTGCACATTCCCACATCTGAAAGAATATTTAGAAAACTGTTATAATGAAATAGTAAAAAGATAAAAAAATAAATAATATTTATTATTTATGTACTAAGATTATGATCTGTGCCATAATTAAAAATATTGTCATTCTGGTTGCAGTTAATCATCATTCCTTTCTTAGTTTGCAGTGTCCAGAAAAGCTAGTTCTTTCTTTTGTATCAGGCAGAAGTGACTCTTGTAATCACAGGGGTGTGGAAATTGCTCAAAAGTCACTTCAAAATAAGGTGCCAAGGATTATAAATAATTATAAATAACAGTAAGATACAGTATGTGAATGTATAACTCCAGTTCATAACCCACTAATCTACCTTACAAGTAAATTTGGAGCCAGTTTTAAATTTTTTCTCCTATAAATTCTAAAGATAAATTAAATTAGTATGGTCTACATAGTAGCAGTATGTAAACATCATTTACCTAAACATTTTAAAATAGAAATTAAAGACCTGCTGTTTTAGTATAATATACCCTTGTTACATGGGCTGCTTAGGACTACTTTTTAACATTGATTTTATAAGTGGAATTATTTTTGATGACTGTAACCTGGTCTTTTCCATTCTTTTTTCGCGTGCTGATAACTGACTTCAGTGCTATTTTGATCACTATATCCCCTTTGGAACTGATGTGTCATGGCCAATGGTAAACCGATTGTTAGACCATTTTGGTACTCTGAAAAACAGTTGATGGTTGACTGTATAGTAATGCACTAAAGAGTACCTGAAGTGGGGTTTTGGGACTTGTTGACCTACTCTAAGGCAGATGGAATCTGGGGACTATAATTTGTTATTTCAGAAAGTAGTGAGAAGTCAAGCAAAATGACACGTTTTATTCGCTAACTAAAAAGATTACAATATGCAAGCTTTCGAGGCAACTCAGGCTCCTTCTTCAGGCAAGATGTAATCAATCTTGCCTGAAGAAGGAGCCTGAGTTGCCTCGAAAGCTTGCATATTGTAATCTTTTTAGAGAAAAGCCAAGCAAAATAACACCTTTTATTGGCTAACTAAAAAGATTACAATATGCAGGCTTTCGAGGCAACTCAGGCCCCTTCTTCAGGCAAGATGTAATAAAAATAAAAGGTGTCATTTTGCTTGACTTCTCAGTATATTTGTAATGGCTAACATGGTACAACACCCTAGTACTTCATTACAGAAACTAATTAATGAACGTGAGCATATTTCAGTATTTCTGTGTACATATTGTATGTTGTTTTTGTGTTTGGTTTGGTATATATATATATATATATATATATATATATATATATATATATATATATATATATATATATATATATATATATATTATAAAAAGAAATCCTGTCCCCTGTCCTGATAGTCTATGATACGTGATCTTTCTCGGAAGATAATTTAAAGACCCGCGAGACAAAAGAGACCTGCCACGGTGCGTCTCATGGGAACATAGAACGAAAGTCTTGCAAGACACACCCTACTTACAAGCAATATCAAAAAAAACAAATCAGTAGTGTAAAGACAGTCATGCAGCACACACAGCTCCAGGGCTCTCAGTGCATATAAAGTGTATAAGGTTAATACGGTAGAAATGAATAGGGCAGAAATGAAATGAGTAGGGTAGGAATGAAATGTCAACGATTAAATGAAGAAGAAAGAAAAGCACGGAGAAAAGAGACTCAAATGCGTTGGACAGAAAAAAGAGCAAAAAAGAATAATCGAGGTGCAAATTCAGAAAATAAGGAAAGTAATTATCAGCCCGGAACAAGTGGAATTGAAAAAAAAGCACGTCCAATCCGGCTCAGAATTAAATGACAGTGAGTAAAAGACAAAGTAGAATCTTCATAGAGATGTTTACAAACGTTGGTGCTAAACACATGCAGAGCAGGTTAGAGACTATGAAACAGGGAAATTAGAAAGGCTCAAAAAAAAAAAAAAAAGTTGGCGCTATACACACGTGGAGAAAGTTAAAGGATATGAAAGTAGGAAAATTAGAAAATATAAAAAAGTAAAGATCACAGTAGCGCAAACAAACAAACTGCCTCATTTAACTATGCACCAGTCTAACTTTGGTTTTGCACAATAATTACTACACTATTGCACCGTAACACTTAATTCTACTTTATTCACATAATTTTACTTATTTATTATGTTCTACTATACTGTTATCTTTCGATCTATGACTTTTTGTTAATCTAACTGATATTCTTCTAACTCTGCACAGTTTTTGATAAGCGGATCGGGATGCATTTCACTGCGTGTTGTCCCGTATAACTAACTATGCATGTGACAAATAAAGAATCTTGAGAATTTCAAAAACGGAGTTTACTGCACATGCATTTATTGGTTACTTTGTTAATGTATATATATTCATCTGTCTGCCTATTTAAAAACCTAAATTTACCCCAGGAGTCAAAAACGTTCTGTCTAGCCCTGGTAACCCCATGTACTTTTGGAACTGTGAGAGGAAAATAGCACAACTTTACAGACAGGAGTCCAATGCAGAACTCTACTTACTTTGTTACTTTGTAAAAAAAAAATTATTAACTGCTGATGATGTAGATCGTTTTGTCTGTGCTGAAATTCCAAACAGAGAAACCTATCCTGACCTCATTAAAAAGATTGAGCATATTGGGACTCGCAAGATTACAAATATTGTTTTTACAGACGTTCTGAAATAAAAGTGAAACTAATGAAATAGCAACAATTCAAAGAAAAAACAATCTTAAAGTGTGTAGCCGGAAAACCAAATACGGGGGTTGGCGAGCGAAGCGAGCAGGGGGCGAAGCCCCCTAGTATATATATATATATATATATATATATATATATATATATATATATATATATATATATATATATATATACTGTATATTTGTAATGGGCACCAGGGTGGTGTCATGTTTAATACAGTTCCCCTACTTCACTAGACTCCTGAGTTTGATTCCCATGTATGGTTGTTGCTTGTGTGGAGCTGACCTGATCTCCCCTTATCTTAATGTTTTTTACTCCATGTACTCTGGTTTTCCTCACACATCTTTTAAGACATAATGTGTCAGACATAATGTGTCAGGCTAAGTGCTAACTCTTAACTTGCTCAGTGTGAACTGTTATAAGTGTGCACACAAGTGCAATGGAAAGGCCCCCTGTCCAGGGCTGTTTCCAGGGAGAATAGGCTCTGAATAAATGGTTGGTTGAATGCATATCTATAGTGTCCTATAGTACTTAGCATAGGAAGTGTGTTTTATAATATAATTGAAAATGTAAGTTTAATGTAATTTATTATTTTGTAACAAACTGTTTTAAAGTCCACAAAAATTGAAGCATTTGAGACATGCAGAAATGCAGTTCATAACAAAGGGCTCTCTACATAACTTATTAGCGTAGCTAAAAGCCTGTCCATTTATATACATTTTTGTAACCGTGCAGTCTTTTAATGCAATACATTGGCAATTGTTATTCCAGTTGTTGCAGTGTTTCTGCTCACACATACTCTAATTTTATTGTATGAATTTAGTGCTGTGTGTAAACTGTGGGTGAAAATTGCTTGTAAAACCTTCCATTATCACTTTATTTAAGTCTGACTTTTCAGCTGACAAAGTGTTACAATGATATTTTGTATCATTAGTATAATGTGTAACATTAGTTTTCCCCTTTTAAAAAACATCCAATCCTTTCCCAAATGATATAAATATATTAATATAAATTAACAAAATAACTACATAAATAAGTTTAACAATAAGGATTGCATTGAGAATTGGGAAACAATTCCTGTATTCAAGAATACAGATAAAGAGAAAAGAGAAAACTTTCATGTTTGCAGTTTTACATAGCATAGCACTTGTTTAAGCCATTAAAGTAATTTTATGTATGTAAAATTCTGTTTTTTTCAGCACTAATTTGTTTCTCATTGATTATAGATTAAGATTCTTAAAGATTCTAAATAGTTGTATTTTATACATAGATAAGCATTCATCTTAATCTTTACTGGTCAGATTTAGATTGATTTGGACTCTATACTAATAATAGTAAACACAAGATGGAGGCTAGGTCAGAATGAGACTCCAATCCATTATAGATATTACTCATAAATATACATATGTACACTTACAATTTTGCAAATTAGGCTGTCACTCAATATTAGCTCTTCTATTTTTTCAGAAAAAAGTGACAATATCGCAGTACATCATCATTTACTTTCCAATCAGCATTGGTATTTTGACATTCTGAATGTGCTGTACACAGAAAAATGCCAATTGCTTATTTCATTTTTGATTTTTTTTTCTAATTTCAGGGTTTTACTTATCAGGATGTCGTAGGGCAGTGTTGTGGACATTGTGTGCAGATTGCTTGTATTTTTCCAATGCCAAGCTCTGCTAACAATCCTGGAAGCACAAACGGCAGTCCTACTGGCAACAATGGCAATCCTAGTGGAGACAGCAACAGACCAAATGATAACAATGCAAATTCCACTAGAAACAATAGCAATCCCAAAAACAATAATGACAATTCAAATGACAGTAAGAACTACCCTAATGACAATAACAGCAATCCCAACAGTGATAGCAGCAATCCAAATGGTGGCAACAAGGACAATCCGAATGGCAACACCAACCACCCTACTGGAAACAACAGCAATCCTAGCAGCAAGAATAGCACTGAAAATGATAATAAGCCTGGTGACAATGACAACAATCATGATGGTAGACCTAAAGAAAACAGCAACAATTCAAATGACAACAGTGGAAATCCCAAAGGTACGTTTGACAATCCAAAAAGCAACAACAATAGTGCAAATGGAAATGACAACAGTCCTACTGGATACACCACCAGTCCCAAAAGTAAGAATGCCACTAAAAATGATGACAGAAACCCTGAAGGCAACAACATCAATCAGGAAAGTAAATCAAAAGAAAATGATGACAACCCAAATGACAATAATGGAAATCACAAAGGTATCAATGACAATCCAAATGGCTACAATAACAATAGTAATCCAATTTACAATAATCTTAATAACAATAATGGAAAACCTGATGAAAATAATGAACATCCAACTGGCAATAACAGCAGGCCAAGTGATACAGAAATCAGCAACAGTAGCATGCTCTATGTCCTCATGGTATGTTTCAAAAGCCTATTTATTTTCATTTTTTCCCATTAATCTAAGTGATAATATACACTAGATGGTCTTGTGTTTCTTTTTAAAGATCATTCTCTGGACATCTGTTCTTTATTTAATACTTTCTTAAAAATATATGAATATTGCACACACATAATTGTCATCTTTATGTAACATCCTCATATTTACCTGACATGCTCCCTTGTATTTTTACAGCCAGGACAGAGAGTGACATTTCCTGGAGATAACTGTACCCATTATGAGTGCTACATGATTGATGGCCACTATGTTTCAATATCATCTAAAAAGTCTTGCCCTGAGTTCCACCCTGAGGATTGTCTGCCTGTAAGTAAATAAAGTCCTGTTTTTCATCATTTCATACTATATGTGAAATGTATAAAATGCATCACTGGCTTTTTATACTTACAGTATCTCATTTTTAAATAATAATGGGACATTTTCCTAATTTATGCTAGCAGTGACCAGCATGTAATGGTATATAGCAGTAGTATACTTGAGTTTACTTGGGTTTACATGAAATGTTACCATCAAATCTGCATACACGTACTAGTATATAAATATATTTATAAAACTGAACATTACTAAATGCATATCTGCGGATACTCTTTTTCAGGGAACCATTCGTTTCACCAGTGATGGCTGTTGTCAGACTTGTAAGTATTAATTTAAACACCTCTAAAAGTGTGTCAGCTAGTTCATCACTTCAAAAATTTTAACCTGACAAACATTTCTTCCAGAGAGGCTATGAATAGATTCATTTTGTTACTATTTAATATGGTCAAATGTTGTCTTGTTTTGTTGTCTACAGGTGATGAAAAGCCGAAACAGTGCAAAGTGCATAAAAATACAACCTATATAACTCATGAAGGCTGTCAATCACTCAACCCGGTGGCTGTGTCATCTTGTGAAGGAGCCTGCAACACTTATTCTATGTAAGTGCAGTCAGTCTACAAATATAAAGAAAGTCATATTGACCTAAATATGGCTTCTTTGGTATATCATTTGAAACTATACAATGCAAACTGTAAAAATAAATATACATTAATAGCACAAGTTGATCCTTATATTATTATCTGCAGTATAAACTGCCATTATTATATAAAACACGGCTATCTTTTTAATGTAAGTCAGCTTGTCCCTATAAACTTACTCCATGCTCACACACTAAAACTTGTTTCACACTTATTGCAACAGTTAGAGTAACCTAAAACATTCAGCAACAAAAAAAATAACTGCATCCAGAAACATTGGTCATATATGCTTAAAAACTGGCAGGTCACGTGACACAGAAGTGAGAAATAATTTTAACAGGGCTACAATGAGGGTCAAAAATCCCTGGGTTAGAAATACAAGTCAGTGTGTGTCATGACATAAATTCATACAAAAGCACAACAGTTTTCCATCCATTCATCCATTTTCCAACCTGCTGAATCCGAACACAGGGTCACGGGGGTCTGCTGGAGCCAATCCCAGCCAACACAGGGCACAAGGCAGGAACCAATCCCGGGCAGGGTGCCAACCCACCGCAGGACACACACAAACACACCCCACTTTTGAAAAAAAAACAAACTTTCCTAGCTGCACAGAGAATTTGGAGATAATCCCCTGGAAAATTTTCCTGCCACAGCTTAAAAAATGTAATAATATTATCAAAAGATTGGGTTGGAAAGATAGGTGGACTATTAGAAAAGAATCCCAGTGCCTACAACCTAGAGCAGTGAGGCTATTAGTAGACCCTAGAGGAGCCAGGGTGAATGAGTGGGAGTCAAAGTCCACAAGTAAACATTCTCAAGCATGGAGTGCTTGTGATTACAGCAACTGCTAGTCAGCTGTCAGGCCCTGCTGGCAACAACACAGCCCTGTCAGCTGTTTATTATCAATTTACAGCTTGCAGAGTGGTAGCTGCGTTCAAGAGTTATTAAAAAGCACAATGCTAAAAAGCAAGTGTTTCTTGTGTCTTATGCATTACAGTTGGTCTAACATAATACAAAGTGTAACATGGATATTGTGATTAACCTGCTGTGGTTGAAGGGCATTCTGTTGTAGTTTCCAAAGAATAAGCACTATCTATTAAATTATCTGGCATAAAATACTCCATACTAAACACAGAGGGATACCAAAGAAGAGTAGATTCAGAGAACACTGGAGATTTGAACTTTAATCTGCCTATTTCATTCAGCTCTATACTCAATGCTTACCCAGCAAGCATGCACACACTGGCTTCCTGTGGGCAGACAGTGGGCAGTGTGGGCTTGGGAAAACCCAAATAAATGCAGTATTGGCCAAGGGGTCCTTTGGCTAAGTTCCCCTAGTGTCCCGAAAAGAAATATTTATTCCTAGCAGTACAGGTTCAGTGAGTCATTGGCCCAGTGATGATTTGATATTGCTGGCCAATGTAGTTCACTGCCCCATTAATGTTCCACTTTTTAATGATGTTACAGAGTAACACAGTGAATTAGCATTTTTGATTGGTTTTAGTTTTTAACTGTAGAAATGTAAATAACAATTTGAACAATTCAAAAAGTATTGTGTTTATAAAAAAAAAAAGCTGGACTAGTACCAATAAATACAAAAAGTTGTTTTTTAAGAATAAATAATTCAAAGCCATATTAGTACAGTATCAAGATTTTCATTCCTTTTCTTTTTAATAAATTGCAAATCTTCAGAAATACACATCATTTAATGGTAGCACAGTGGTAGCACTGCTGCCTCATAGTAAAGAGATTGGGGTTTATGTCCTGGATCCTCCCTACATGAGGTTTGCATGTTTTCCATGTTGGTTTCCTCCCACAGCCCAAAATCATGTAGGTTAGGTGGACTGATGATTTAAAATTGGCCCATATACTGTTTGTGCAAATGTGTGCACTCTTGTGTTATGCTGGTACCCTGCTGGGATAGGCTCCAGGTGTCCCATAACTCTACCCTGGATAAGTGGGTATTGAAAAAGAATGGATGAACTAGTAAGGTTCATGACCAAATTTGGGTTCTCTGTTGGTTTGCCCACACTGGGCCAGTGATGTAGGGCCAATGTTGTCCCAATATGCAAATACCAATTGCACCATTGTTGACTGCCCACATGGGGCCAATATGTTTGTGTACACTATGTCTACACTCACCCAATGTCATTTTGTTTGCTGGGTAAGTAATCCAATTTAGCAAACAGTCACCTGAAATCACAAAGCTCTGATTAACCAATGATAATCCAACATAACGTAACATTTTCACACTTAATCCAATTTGGGTTGGGGGAATTTACCCTAGTAACAATAGGAACAAGGCAGAAACTAACCAAGGACAAAGCCCCAGTACATGGCAGGTTTCAGTAATGCATACATTCACATTCATATTCATAAGAGACAATTTGGAGTCACCAATTAATCTAACACCACACAAACATGGCAACAATGCACAAACCTTCCATCCATCCATTTTCCAACCCGCTGAATCTGAACACAGGGTCACGGGGGTCTGCTGGAGCCAATCCCAGCCAACACAGGGCACAAGGCAGGAACCAATCCTGGGCAGGGTGCCAACCCACCGCAGAATGCACAAACCTCCAATAGAAAATCAACAAGCATGGGATTTGTGAGACAGCTACATCACCTTGCTATTCTTCACCAATAATCCTAAATAGTCAAAAAACTAAATTATGCTACGGCATACCTGTATACATAAAAGAACTGACTTGAAGAAAGTAAAAAAGTACTATACATCAACATATACATTTGCATAAAAAACAATTTTATATACATTTTTTGTAAAGACAGTATCATCCAGTACTTCCGCAATCCTGCCGATGCATGGTTTACAGAGATATTTCTAAGCACAGTACACTCTACTTCAGTTGACAAGAAATAACAAGACTTTGGTTTTTTAACTTAAGTTATGCAACGGCACATGACACTGAACTACAGTAGTTTTTTTTATTCTTTTAGGAAAATTGTTAGTAAGTGTTTAACAATTAAAATTTAACCATGTTTTTTAGGAAAATATTGTCTTTAAATATTATTGTTACTCTATGCCAACTTAAGGTAGGAAACTATTTTTGGAAAATGAATATGGTACTTATAATTTATCCAGACAAAACTGTCACTGCTGTGTATGTTTGAGTTCTGTAAATCCAACCAGCAGCACTGAAGACAATGTGGGACCTAACCCTAAACTGGTTACCTGTCCGTTACAAATGTATATTCACATTAAATAGTTAAAGTTCAGGATTTCTTATCATCACTTATTGTAATAGAACCTTCCATTTCCCTTGACTTTCACATATGCTCATTATTTTTGGTTTCCAATCCAATCAACCTTCATTGTATTGAAGACATAGATTATCCAAGCCTGTAATGTTTTCCGGGATGGGTAGAAGCGACAGTAGCTAGCACTGCTGTTTAACAACTTCAGTCTGCAGGAGTATTCTCTAAGTCATCTTGATATTAGCCATAACTCAAACCTTAATGTAAATTGATTTGTATAAATGATGGTGTCCTGCAATGGGCAGGTACCCTTTCAAAGACTTGGTCATTCCTTGTGCCCATTGCTGCTAAGATAGGCTCCATCTTCTCATGACCCTATACTGGAAAGAATGGTTTCAAAAAACAGATGGACAGATGATCCTTTGCACTTCATCAAACTAAACTCTTCATCTCCTGTAACATTGCATATGCAGTTGTGAATTTCCTTTTATTAATTATTATTTTTTTATTCAGGTACTCATCAGAAGCTAATGCGATGGAGCACAAGTGCAGCTGCTGTCAAGAGGTACAGACAAGCTTCAAGAACACCACCCTAAAGTGCTCCAATGGGACAATTGTCAGCTACTCCTACATCTACGTTGAAGAGTGTAGCTGCAGGGATACCAGATGTGAGGCAAAAGATCATTTCTGGTCTGGTGTCACAGCAAGCATAACTGAGGAGGAGAAAAAGTATGATAGGAAAACAGAGGGCCAGCAGAATAATAATCAGACAGACAAAGGAAAGTTGAAGGATAAAGATAGCACTGCTGTAAGCAAGAAAGCAACAACAAATACCTAAGAATGAAAGCAGAAAAACAACTGATAAGAAGCCACAAATACAATCCCTGAGAATGTGTCACTATAATTAGCATTTGCTTATTAATAGCTATCACCAGAGCTGTTTCAGTATTAAGGTGCAATTAGTATGTAGTAGTTATTTGTAAGATGTGGAAAACTATAAAAAATATATATGTGAAAGAAATTATTTCAATAAAGTGTCTGCAGCTTTGAAATGTCTTGACTATTTGTTTAATACACCAAGGGCAAATCCCTTGGTTCACTGTCTCTGTTCTCATGTTATGGTTTATGTTAGTTATTACATGACAGTGTTTCAGTATACAATGGAACATAATGGAGAGAAAATGAAGATTCTGGAAGAAAATGGGGCGTGGTTGTTATGTGAACATTATTTTTCATTTCAAATCCTCCCTGCCTGATAAAGAAAAAAAGTAGTAATGACAATTTGGGGTCCAAGGTCCAAACCAGGAGAGTTAATTCTATGGATAATATTTAAACTTCAGTGTTAAGCTTTGAAATTTCAGAAACACACAGCAGCTCATTAATGTAGCACTGTGACAGTGCGGGTCAGCCCCATGCTACTGGGTCTTTCTGGGGAGCATCTTGAACCAGCTACCATCGATAACATACATGAAGGATGAGCCAATGGATGAGAACACTCACACAGAGCAAGGGGCAGGTGCAAGAAAGTGCTTTTATTACAAACAACCATCAAAAACAACAGTGTTCAAAACAGTGCGGTGCTGAGTTCCATAAATTAATAATCCAATTAAACAAGTGAATTGCGAAGATTAAAATCCAAAAGAATAAATCCATTAAAAGTGAGGTTAAAAATATAGGCAGGAAACTGTCCCTTTCAAAACGGACATCTCTCTGGCTTATCCTATTAGGATCTTGTTGCCTGGAGAGATGTCAAACCAACAGGCGCAAATAACCTTTTATTCTGTCATTTCCCTGCTGCCAATCCCACGGTGTTCCATGGGGAGCCGCCAAGCCCTGTTCCACTCACACTGCTGCCAATACCGGGCTCCTCCCAGCGTGAGAGCGTTGTACTCCCACGCTGCCAATTGCTGAATCCTACCAGTGAGAGCACAACCTGAGCACAATGGCTGCTCCCTCTGCAGCATTATTGAGGTGTCTGACTAGACCACCCACCTCTGCATGTGCATGCGGCACGTTGAGCCAGTTCCCCAATTAACTACAGAGTGAAACACACTCACACACACCCACACCTGATTGGAGCCTGCATCTTCTTGGGGCACGAGTATTCATTTAACATGGGACACTAATTTCCCAGCCACTGACCTGCTATTCCACAAGCACAAGCTGAACAGTAGCATGAAAATTAAAATGTGCTGCCTAGTGAAAATGAACATAAAGACATGCCTACCTGTCTGCTAAAATATATGTGTTTTCTTTAAATGAGCCCAATTTTACTATGTCATAGCACCCCTTTCTAGATATGAAACCAACTCTTACTAGTCTACATCCATTATGTACACAATGTACTATAAAATGCTTTCTATCCTGCTCTAGGGGGGAAAGCACACACAAGATATTAACAAGACTGAACTAAAAATTGCTATTTTGCTCACTTTTCACTTTGTTACAACTATCCATCCAACTATTTACTGAAGTCGGAGTACGAATTTGCTTTTTAAAAATAGAAATCAATTTCAGATCTGGTGTACAAGTCTATTAAGGCTATGGCTTTTATTCAACACATAAATACTTTGAGTAACAGTCCTGCTCTAATCAAAATAAGATTGATAAAAGGCATAATATAAACTACATTGGGTAGTAAAATAAAAGAGTAAGAAGGATTGTGTGTAAACAGGAAAGATTAGATTCAGGAAAGAGTGGCTTTGTTAGAATGATCATTTTCTGCACGAAGATTTGACAAAGACAGCAGCAATACTGGGTTTGGTCTGTTGTCTTGTTTTTATCCAATACTACATTTCCTTATGGGTGGCATGGTGATGCAAAGTCTGGGGTGATTACTGTCTCTGAATCCCACCAATTTTGTGGCTGTAGAATGTTATGTAAGATTATTATGTGCATTCTTCAGACCAGTCACATGTGGTGAGGTTCATGGCTGGTGAGGCACTGACTCCTTCAGAGTCAGATTTACAAATATATGAACCCAAAAGAGTAGCTTATTAACTATTCAATTGGCAGCATGCACATTGACTTCTGGTTATGTTTCTTATCTCATCAGCATTCTTTACACATACATAGGTAAGATACATATTTGGCTAAGAAAGAATGTTAAATTTATAGCAGCGAGAGACAGCGGAGAGAGCGCATTTGCTCTGCACCCTCCATGTGTTCAAAATTTACTATTACAATTCCACAATTCATACTCATTCAATACAAATGAAAGTACTGAGTGGTGTACAAAGAAAACGAATTTCAATTTTGACCTAAATTTAAATATTTAGTTGATTTTAAAAGCTTTTAATTCTGATGCTTTAATCAATTTTAATATAGACTGTTCAACAAAAGGATAACAAGACAAACAAAAGAAAATTTTATTTAAGGTCAAAATTTAAGTTTTTTAAATATTGGATTGTTTTTTTCTTAGTCTGATCCCATTTTTTTATAAAATTGAATACCATTAATAGTCTTACCTTTATTTGTAAATGAAGTCCATGCGCCTTTTCATCTCCATGAAAATCTCTGTCACTTTCTTGTAAAAGTCGTCCTTATTTTCCTTTAGTTTTAAAAATGTTAATTTTCCATTGTGGCAGTCAATCAGAACAAAAAATAAAAACAAACAAATAAACAGACTGCTGCAGTGCACTTGACTTTCTGATATCGCTAACTTATTGGTGCCCAGAACCTCTGTATAGAAGGACAGCAGCAACAAGAACCTGTTGGGCTCACTTCCACCCCCTTTGGTACAGCACGGTGCTGTCTGCCTCACCTTGTGCCTTTCCACTGCAGTTTTATGTCCGATCAGCAAGACTAAATATGTCATGCGCATTCATTAAAGATGTTAGCCAGACTGTGGAAAGTCAAGATAGATAGATAGATAGATAGATAGATAGATAGATAGATAGATAGATAGATAGATAGATAGATAGATAGATAGATAGATAGATAGATAGATACTTTATTAATCCCAAGAGGAAATTCACATACTCCAGCAGCAGCATACTGTCAAGGTGTATAACAAACGTGTCTGCAAACATTAGATTGGCGACATACAGAGAGACAGCAACAGGCATGAGCCAATTGCATGCATCAACCCAGTGTGTGAGGGATAGCGCAGTCCGAGGTGAGGCTCGGCGCGTTGCTGCCACACCTTACGTTTCTCCTATGTATTTGAACAGGAAATTCGCCAAATCAGCAAATTTTGACTATAAAAATAATCAAAATTATTGGAGTCATACAGAAAACAAATTTATAGCACAGACCAATGGACACATTTATTTTAAGTTATCATTATTAGTTTTTTTACTTTTCTTGATGACAGCCTCACCTGCCTCCCCTGACCGCACGTCCCTGCTTCAGACAGTTTTCTGTCCGTGTCCAGTGTTGCTGGGATAGGCTCTGGCCTCTAGGGACACAGAACTGGATTAAGGAGGTCTGATAATGTTATATTGCTTTATTTACATTCACATGACAAACTATCTACCAACAAAAAGTGGGACTATTAACCCTAGAATTTGGTAGTTATCAAACCACAACAAAAAGTGTCAAAAACACCATGAAACCAACCTACCTTATCTTGTTTAACAGTGTGCCACTTAGTGTGACAATTGTGCAAATTAGGCTGTCACTCAGTGTTAGTTTTTATTTTTTCAGAAAAAGTAACATAGTAGAAGTACGTCATCATTTGCTTTCCAATCAGCATTGGTATTTTAACATTCTGAATCTGTTTCACATTGAAAAATGCCAGTTGTTCCTGTTATTTTTGTATTTTTTTTATTTCACAGTTTTACTTATCAGGATGTCTTAGGACAGTGTTGTGGAGACTGTGTCTAGATTACTTGTATTTTTCCAATGCCAAGCTCTGCAAATAATCCTGGAAGCACAAATGGCAGTCCTACTTGCAACAATGGCCTTCTCAGTAGATTTTAGCACTGTGATAAGTTGATAAGCAATGCATTCATAATATACATTGTCCATTGGAGGAACAAATTATTTCAAAGTTTAAGAGTAACTAAACACTTTTCCATGTATAATACTGTAAATTTTTATTTATTTATGGTAAAGGATATCTAAACAACTCACCAGAGTATGAATATAAGGCAGATATTGAAAATGGATCGAAATCTACAGTATATAGAAGTTAATGTCTAAATACAGGTCTTGTTACAATCTAGCTGTGATGTTTTGGATACACTGTAGAATTAAAATTGAATGATTTCATCTGTCAGTTCATTCACAATCAAATCAATTAATTACAATTTCTGCACCCTTTACAGTCGATATTGAATTCTGTTATAGTAATAACCGTAGAAAACGAATAATTTATTAATGTAAAAGTTGGATCATTGTCACAGAAAACAATTAAATGCAGAATGAACTGGCCAAACTAAACTAAAAATTTTTAGTGCTCACTAAAGGATCTCTTCTATGGTAAGCCTGAATGTTTAGTAATGGGTCCACTCCTTTTCAATAGCTACATGCCACAATTTCCCTGCTCTCACATTCTACTTTGATACCAATTGTACCTCAATCTTTATGATCACTATTGACTGCAAATCATATATCGGAAATTTCACTGCCTGCCACTGATGACATCAGTTACACTAATGTGTTAGAACTGAATAAAGTTTCCTAGTTGCTCACTCACACCTGACTTGGAATCATGAAAATCACAACTCTGTAGCAGCCTAGGTATCTTTCTACCAGTTATGAAACACTCTTAGAGGATGACTCTTCCCTCCATCTGTGTGAGAAAAAAAATGTCAGGCTTTAGTCATTTTTTGATGTTATAGGTGTAATTCCTTTTTATCAGTCTTCCTGTAAGAACTTAAAATAGATCAGAATAAGATCCAAATGCAACAAACACACTAATTTTTAACTGCCACAAATGCCCTTCCTCTATAATACAAGTATTATCTCAGAAAATGTCGCTACTGATTGGAAAGGTGCTACTTCCAATGCTGTAGATTAACTGCAATCAGTGTTTGCTTCACATCAACCTGCCAGAAACCTAATATCCCCGACGCTTCCATTTCTACTAATCTGAAGACTCATTGTGCAAATTTCAGTGAACCATCATTTAGCTTTGTGGCTCCTACGCTTTCAAATCCTGTCCCTAGGTCTGTCCAATGTGTCTAACAGTCTCTACTCTGCCACTATCCTGAAACCAACTCAACTGTACTTGTAAATTCTGTCATCAGTTTATATCCATTAATATATTCTTCAGTTGTGTGAACACTTTCCAGGTTTTTTCTGCATAATATATTTTCTTTTAAGAATAATCTTTTATTTTTCAGTTTTTGGGACAGTAGGCGCTTTAAGGAAGTACAAGACAGAACCAGGATAATGCAAGGCCCAGACTATGCATACACTGTCAGTGGCAGCAAAACTCACCTTGCCAATGCAAGACCATGTAGATCAAAGTTGCATGACTGCATACTGCTCTCTTTATTTTGATAGTTTGTTATTTCATGTGTTTATCCTTCCCATTTGGGCTTTATTTTATTATTAAAGCACTCATTATTTTCTGCAACAGGCAGTGCCCCCACTAAAATAAATCCTACAACAGTTTTTGGAACAGCAAGATGTAGCCACAACTGCAGCCACACAGCTCCAGGGACCTGACTTCAATTCTGAGCTGATCACTGTTTATGTGGGATTTGGCCAGTGTGGGTTTTCTTCGTGTAGTTATGTTCTACTTAACATCGCAAAAAATATGCAACTTAAGTTAATTGACTCTTTATAAAAAAGTGTGAGTGTGCATATGCTTGTGGCAGTTCTAAATTTGGTTTCTGTTATGTACTTAATGTTCTTGTGATAAGCTCCCGACTTGTGACTCTGTGACTTGGTAATGCAAAAACTTGATATAGATATAGGATGGATGGGTGAATGGGAAGATACAGTATATACAAATGTTTTACAGCACCACAATTTTTCCAGTTTTTATTCAAATGTAAGCAATTCAAGACAAGTGAATAGTCTGGAATGGTACCAAGGTAAGCAGTAAATTGCAAGAAGTAAAAAAGAAAAATTTAGGTTACAAAAAAATCAAAAATAATGTAATTTTAAGAGTTATACAAAAAGGATGTTTTCAGGGAACAAGTAATGGGCTAACAACTTACAAATTGACTGTATCAGTGAAAGTTTAATTTAGCCTTGAACACTGGTGCAAACAGTTCCTACTGGTGTTCCAACTTTTGATGATTACTTACAAACCCTTTTTCTATATAAAAGCAATTGACTGGTAGCATGTATAAAAAAACATGCAAGACTAATCAGTCAGAAATTTTCTTAATTTTATTCCAAAAGCTAAAAAGAACTGGATTGAACACCTTCAACAAGATACAGGCTAGAAATTAAGAAATGTTTCATAAACACTTAAACTATTCAATACAAGGCTCATGTGAAAAATCAAGGATTGTTATTCATTGGAAAAGTGCTGTTTATGTGGTAGAGATATTTACATGCAAACTTGCCTGACTTGTTATGGAATATTATTAATACCAGCCTCTGTGTTTTGTCTCTGATCTGCACACAATGGCAGTTATTATCAAGTTAAGTGAGTTTCAGATGCACAAAGTAAGTCTTACATGTATCAATTAAAGAGATGAAAAAAGGAACAAGAGGAAAAATTATATGGCAGAGCCAAAACCCCTACAGCAACAGGTGCAAGACTGCCCACACCCAGGGTAGAATGCCAATTTGTCAGAGGTCATGCAGAACATCTGAACACCTAAAGTAATGTAGTGATGTCAGTCAAATTAAAGACACAGCAGAAAACTTAAAGAAAACTGAAGAACCCATAGAAACCTAACAGAAAATGTTATTCATAGCACTCACGTATCATCTGTCTTATTCCAATGTACAGAAAGAGGTTTTTCATTTACCTGCTTAGTCCTGAACAGGGCTGAGGGAGTGCTGGATCATATCCCAGCCAGCACAGGGCACAAGGCAGGAACAAATCCTGGACAGGGCAGGGCAAACACACATACACACATCCCCCAACTACACACTACGCCAATTAATTATCACAAAACAACGTAACCTTTATGTCTTCAGACTGTGGGAAGAAACTGGAGACATTCTTTTGACACCCACTGCACGCCCAGCCTACCTGGAAAGGGGTCTCTCTTTGAACTGCCTTTCCCAAGGTTTCTTCTATTTTTCCCTACAAGGTTTTTTTTTGGGAGTTTTTCCTTGTCTTCTTAGAGAGTCAAGGCTGGGGGTCTGTCAAGAGGCAGGGCCTGTTAAAGCCCATTGCGGCACTTCCTGTGTGATTTTGGGCTATACAAAAATAAACTGTATTGTATTGTATTGTGAGAACATACGTATAAATTCCAAACAAACCATGGTCTCCTTACAATGAGGCAGCAGTGCCACCACTGCACCACCCAAAATATAATATTAATTAGGATACTAATAATTTCAGGACTAATAAAGATTGTTACAATTACAAAAAAAGAAACACAAACGGCAACACCAGCTAATTCAAAAATGGTATGCTACGCTAAATTAATATGAGTAGTAGTAGAATTGTTGCTACATTTAGAGATTCAAGTGAAAATCTCCTTTGCACATCTGATCAACATGCAGTACATTGCCACTCTGCAGCACCATGATAAATCAGAATACTATATATTAAAGTACATAACTTCACCTGATTTAATATAAAACACAAGTCAGGTTGCCAGATGTACCTTACTTCTTACTCATGTATCCATAATATGTGTTTGGAGTTAAAAGCTAAAATCAGTGGGACATCTTTAAATGGCAAGAAGATCATTCCAGAGTTTGGTGGCACCAGGTGAAAGTTTGGTTTCTTATTAAGCAAATTATGATTGCTGTGTACACACTAGAGTATAGACATGAAAAACATTCTAACAGATTAAGGAAGCTAACCCATTTAACCAGTTTATATAAAAAACAGGATTTTAAAATCAGTTCTAAAGTCTACAAAAATTCACTATAGTAATATAAAAACTTAGGTTGTATTGTATATATCTTCTACTTCCAGTTATGATTCTTTCTACAGTTTTTTAAATTTAGAGTACAGCAGCAATTGAATGATTTAAACAGCCAAATAACAGAGTATTACAATAGCCATTTATGCTCAGCATAAATGAATGATCAAGATTTCAAGTTTCATGCACATCAAGAAAACCTCTGAAAGAGGCTCCATCTGGCCAAACCTTACCAAAATATTCAGAAAGTTCAAAAGCAAAAGATTCAGAAAGTTCAAATAAAGACTAATCAACACATAAATTAAAGAAATGTTTTAAAACATTAAATCAACAAGGATAGACATTGATAATATCTCTAAAATGTTTTTTTGGAATCAAATAGTGTATACTTTATATTCTATTTTCACACAGAATGTTCCTGAAAAATTAAAAAAAATATATTTTCCTGAAAGTTATTCCAGTTGAAGACTTCAGTTGTGTTTAAATACAGTAATTACTTTATTGGAGTACAGTACTATTTTATTTTGGATTGAAGACAAAGGAATACCCAATATAAGAATAAATACCCAATATAAGAATAACACAAATCACTATTTCTTAACAGTGTAAGATAACAACAAGTTTCATCATTTTATGCTGAGTCACGACTGTTTAGATGTTTTTTCTTTACAAATCTTCAGTGCTTCCCTTTTTCCCCTACTTGTGAAATGCCTCCTTGATTATAAATACAGGCAAACAGACTTTGCAATAAAGATGATCTTTCTGAAAATGAATTAATGTAACTTCATTTTTAAGTCAGATACTTCTTAAATTAATGATATTCTTACCTGTGTAGCTGACTCAAAAGATTCTTTTCAATTGATGCATTCAATATAAATATGTGCTCCCTTTCATTGTCTATGCTTTCTATGAGTCCATTACAAAAAATCTTCTGGAATTAACAGGCAATGAATCTAAGATAAGAAAAATGTCTTATTGCCACCATTCCTTTTGTACTTTAGGTGAAAGTAAAGACCTTCATTCACAAAACGGATACAGAAATTATATGCAAGAGTGTCAGTTGTGAAAAACACATTTTATTAAATACACCCTTGTTCATTTTCAGTATTATGGCTGAAATCTATGATAAGCTATAGGGTAAACATAGCTTTTAATGCAGTAGCACTTCAATCTGGATTTAAAATATGGTGTAAACATGCTCTATATTTCTACAACCTCTGGTTGGCAGCTTCATGAATATTAATTTATCCTTTAATTGCCAACTGCTTTCTCATGAATAGCCTTATTCTCAAAGGGAGATTACCTATGGGTGCCACAGAGGAAGAGAAGATCTTTTGGGCAGGGCTGAACATGCAATGATGTGACAATTCTCCAGATGTAGCTGTTAAGAAAGCATTCCTTTATTTATGAAATTGCACTCTGCAAAGATTACACGTGCTATTTTTGATCAACCTGTTGTTATAGAAAGAAAAATAAACTGAGAAATAAATCATGACTTTAATTGTATGATAAAAGCAATAATGACCTATTTTCAGAATTACACTTTGCTTCAGCTGAAACTACAAACTTTATTATTACACTTCAGCAATAACGCTAGTCACACAATATTTATTACTAGTTATTAAGTTTCATTCAATACTTATTATATATAGCGCCTTTCTGTATGAAAACTCCACTCTGCAGTGTGTTTATACAATGGAAAAAAAGGTTTTCATACCCCAGCTGAAATTCAAGCTATTAATGAAATCATAATTTCACTCAAATGTGTTTAAAATAGTATAATTTCAGCAAAAAACAAGCAGATGACTAAAAAAACCCATAAAAATAATAACACGTTTAGTGCCCTGACTGCACAACTACACACACCGTCTCAAATAGAGTTTGCAATCATGTTCAAACTTAACCAATCAAATTTCAAATAACATAAAGTTAGCTTTTACTTGATATAAATTGATTCTGACAGACTCTAAAATAAATCAGCTGTTCCCACAGGACTTCCCTGAATGCCTTCTTAGTTGCATAATGCAACCAGGGTTCACAAGTAGCTTATATAGATAGATAGATAGATAGATAGATAGATAGATAGATAGATAGATAGATAGATAGATAGATAGATAGATAGATAGATAGATAGATAGATAGATAGATAGATAGATAGATAGATAGATAGATAGATAGATAGATAGATAGATACTTTTTTAATCCCCAAGAGGAAATTCACAAAGATGCATGGAATCTTTCTTTGTGGTTTGCAGATTAGAAGTTGTTTTGTCTTGGTAGAGTAATATATCTTGCTCTACTTTCCCCTATTGTATTATTAATATGTAGCCTTTGTCAGAATGCCTCAAATCTCACAGACTTACACCACTGTTTATAAGGTATTATAGTATATAACTCCACCCCACCTTCCCTTCTATATCTATAACCTCAGGCAATTAGGTGTAGTAAAAGACAAACAGGAGTTAAATTACAATTTAAACAATGTATTATTGGTAATATTCATAAATAATAACAATATGCAAAGTACATTTGAATACTGGCAACCATACAACCTGATTAAATGGTGATGTGTAGTTTCAGGCAGCACACAGACTTGTTAGTTACTTAAAAATGTCTCTAGTTCATTTATGGTCAGCTTTCAGCTACATATCTGTTCAATATCGCTGCCGAGCTGTGCTCTCCATTGTGTTGTCCGTTCAGTTCATCAGTTTGGTAAGGGATGCTTCATCATCAGAAGTTAGTAAGAGAGATAGAGTGTGAGGGAGTGAGCAAATTTATAGATGTTTTGTCCAACGCCTAGAGCCAATAGGACATCATGGTACTTAAAGGCTTCTAATACAAGCGAGTTCCAAACAGCCATACTTTAGACCAATGGGGAAATAGAACATCTTAACACCTGCCACCCCCCAAGACCATATGTTAAGGTAAAGCTTGGCAGTTAGTCAACCTGGCTTTGTGTGGGGGATGAGAGAGAGACTCTAGCAGAGAAACATTTGTTTCAAGCACTTCCCCTGACTCTGTCATAAAATTCACTTTCCTGACTTAGTTTTGCCTAAATTACAAATAAAGACATACAAAATATTTATCAAATAATATGCAAAATCTTACATCACAACAGGAGTGAAATATATAGAAGATATTCAAAGGCATAACATATATTATGCAACACTGTGAATACCTTTATTAAAAAGTGAAGGAAATATAGCTCCACCAGGGTATTGCAGGGGTCCCATCAAAACTCAAGAATGGATGAGGAGAAAGCACTTAAGAAGCTGGAGAAATTACGGCAGCAATTTACCACTATTTACATATTACAGCAAATTTGCATTTTGTTTGCAAATTTGAGGTGCATGGTAGGATGGTAAGATGGAATGCATTTCCCAGTAGCTCTGGGGGCTACTTCTCTTCAGTATGGACAAAGGCTCTGTTCTCGATAGAAGAGAAAATGAAGACCTCCATTAATCAAGATATGCTGGTGCAAAAGTTGCTGTTCTCTGCTAGTCTGATGACGTTCAATATTACTTGCATTTTCAGCACAAGAACAACTCAAAGTACATCACCAACTCAGTTAAGGAATGGCTCAAAAGAAGGATGATTGATACCCTAGAAGTACACATCAAAGGCCATACTTCAATCCTATAGGAAATGTGTGGACTTAGGTAAAGAAGGAGATCCTCTTGCATTTTGACTATACATAATCTTTTATACAAAGAAAAGTTCAGTAAGATTGCATAATACAACTGTGTTAACTTTATAGAGATCTATCTAAACAGACCTATTGGAATCAAAAAGTGCTTCTACAAAATATTAAATAAAGGATGTGCAAACCTATCCTACTAAAGTATTTTATTATTATTTTTCTTAAAACTGAGATGGTTTGGGCACGTTCTAATGATACCTCCCAGGAAGGCTCCCCAGGCAGCTGTTCAAGACATGTCCCACTGGGCAGAGACCCTAACGAAGACAAGGACAAGTTGGAGGGATTATATCTCTTAGCTGGCTTTGGAATGCCTGGGAATTCCTCAGGAAGAACTGGAATCTGTGGCTGGGGAAAGGAAGTCTAGGCTGACCTCCTGTCTAGTCTGTTGTTACCTTAACCTTCACCAGGGAAAGTGGTCTGGGATGAAGAGATGAAATATTGTTGAATATAAGATCTTATTCAAGCAGAAAAAAGGGCTTCCTAAAATCAAACACTTCACAATGTTATGCTGCTTATTTAACACTAGCATAATGAAATGTTCTGCGGTGGGTTGGTGCCCTGCCCGGGACTGGTTCCTGCCTTGCGCCCTGTGTTGGCTGGGATTGGCTCCAGCAGATAACCCGTGACCCTGTGTTTGGATTCAGCGGGTTGGAAAATGGATGGATGGATGGATAATGAAATGTTCATTTAGTAAAATGGGCACAATGGTACAATAGTAAGTCTGTGTGTTTTGATCACGTCGTTTATTTAGAACCCTCTGTTCACCAGATATTCAAGAACGTACATCACTCTTTCTTTGCTTGTCTTGTTGCCATTGTTCATTGGTCATTCCAGTCCTCTAGTGGATGCTGGACAACATTATGCCTGACCACGGATAGATGCCAGACGCTTTGTCATTTTATACATAAATACATCTGCAACTTATTTAATCCAATTTTTGGTCACAGAGATCTTACCATTTTAGTACCAACATGCAGTATATTAATAAGTTTTTGTTTTCAACCCTGATTTCTCTCTCTCTCTCTCTCTGCAATCTTCACATTTAAATTATGATTTTACATCTGAATTTGTTACCTAACATTGCTTATTGTTTGCTTTTTTATGTAGCACCTGGTTACATTTTTTACACTGTTTAAAATGATATTAAAGGTCACAACAGATGTCTAATGAATAAGAATTTCATACAGTCATATGAAAAAGTTTGGGAACCCTCTCAGCCTGCATAATAATTTACTCAACTTTCAACAAAAAAGATAACAGTGCTATGTCTTTTATTTCCTAGGAACATCTGAGTACTGGGGTGTTTTCCGATTTTTAGTAAAGCAGTATTTAGTTGTATGAAATTAAATCAAATGTGAAAAACTGGCTGTGCAAAAATTTGGGTACCCTTGTAATTTTGTTGATTTGAATGCATGTAACTGCTCAGTACTGATTACTTGCAACACGAAATTGGTTGGATTAGCTCATTAAGCCTTGAACTTCATAGACAGGTGTTTTCAATCATGAGAAAAGGTATTTAAGGTGGTCAATTGCAAGTTGTGCTTCTCTTTGACTCTCCTCTGAAGAGTGACAGCATGGGATCCTTAAAGCAACTCTCAAAAGATCTGAAAACAAAGATTATTCAGTATCATGGTTTAGGGGAAGGCTACAAAAAGCTATCTCAGAGGTTTAAACTGTCAGTTTCAACTGTAAGGAATGTAATCAGGAAATGGAAGGCCACAGGCACAGTTGCTGTTAAACCCAGGTCTGGCAGGCCAAGAAAAATACAGGAGCTGCATATGCACAGGACTGTGATAATGGTTATAGACAACCCACAGATCACCTCCAAAGACCTGCAAGAACATCTTGCCGCAGATGGTGTATCTGTACATCGTTCTACAATTCAGCGCAATTTGCACAAAGAACATCTGTATGGCAGGGTGATGAGAAAGAAGCCCTTTCTGCACTCACGCCACAAACAGAGTCGCTTGTTGTATGCAAATGGTCATTTAGACAAGCCAGATTCATTTTGAAACAAAGTGCTTTGGACTGATGAGACAAAAATTGAGTTATTTGCATGGCGAAAGAAGAACACTGCATTCCAAGAAAAACACCTGCTACCTACTGTCAAATTTGGTGGAGGTTCCATCATGCTGTGGGGCTGTGTGGCTAATTCAGGGACTGGGATCCTTGTTAAAGTTGAGGGTCGGATGAATTCAACCCAATATCAACAAATTCTTCAGGATAATGTTCAAGCATCAGTCACAACGTTGAAGTTACGCAGGGGTTGGATAGTCCAACAAGACAATGACCCAAAACACAGTTTGAAATCTACAAAGATATTCATGCAGAGGGAGAAGTACAATGTTCTGGAATGGCCGACACAGTCCACTGACTTGAATATCTTCAAAAATCTATGGGATGATTTGAAGCAGGCTGTCCATGCTCGGCAGTCATCAAATTTAATTGAACTGGAGAGATTTTGTATGGAAGAATGGTCAAAAATACCTCCATCCAGAATCCAGACACTCGGAAAAGGCTATAGGAGGCGTCTAGAGGCTGTTATACAGTATTTGCAAAAGGAGGCTAAACTTAGTATTGATGTAATATCTCTGTTGGGGTGCCTAAATTTATGCACCTGTCTAATTTTGCTATGATGCATATTGCATATTTTCTGTTAATCCAATAAACTTAATGTCACTGCTGAAATACTACTGTTTCCATAAGGTATGTAATATATTAAAAGGAAGTTGCTACTTTGAAAGCTCAGCCAATGATAAACAAAAATCCAAAGAATTAAGAGGAGTTCCCAAACTTTTTCACATGACTGTATCTAATTAATTCCTATTCAACTAATATTTTCCAAATGAATTACATCATTTGAAGCCTTGAAATTTATTACATTCAATCATGCCACCAAGCAACTGTTGAATGCATATCCAGTTCTCTATGTAAAGGAATATTTTCTAACATTTATGGGAACTTTTCTTTTATCCAGCTTCCATCCCTGCCCATTTTTTCTTGCTGAAGAACAAATTTTAAAATAAAGGTGTGGACTCAACAATATCTATTTTCTTTATAAATATAATGATAATAATAATAATAATAATAATAATAATAATAATAATAATAATAATAATAATAATGCATTTTATTTATAGGGGCACTTTACATTAGCAGTACATCTCAAAGTGCAACATAAAATGATTAAACAAAGGCAAAGCAAGATAAAAACACAGAATAAAACAACAATAATTATAGTATTCTTATTAATATGCTTTCCTAAATAGAAAAGTCTTTAGCTGTTTTTTAAAACAGCCCACAATCTGCTGTGTTATCACGCTCTCTGGTAGGGCATTCTAGAGCCGTGGAGCAGCAGCTGCAAAAGCTCAGTCACCCATTGTATGAAGTTTGGTCACAGGGGGGCAAAGGCGGTGGGTATTTGTAAAACGGAGGTTTCTTGTAGTCGATTGTAATATAAGGAGTTCTTTAAGATATTGTGGAGCATTTCCATGGATACACTGGTGAGTAAACAAAAAGAGTTTGAATTTGATATGGAGATGGATAAGGAGCCAATGAAGTGACCGAAGGATTGGTGAGATATGTTCATATTTCCGCACCCTCACCAGGATTCTTGCAGCACTATTTTGAATTTGTTGGAGCTTTTGAAGGCTCTTGTTGGGTATCCCGATGAGGAGTGCATTACAATAGTCCAGTCTGGATGAGACAAAGCCATGAACCAGCTTGTCAGCAACCCAGTGGGAGAGGTAGGGATGGAGTTTGGCTGTTTCAGAGATGAAGGAATGCAATTTTACAAAGGTGATGGATATGTATATCAAATGACAGATGGGAGTTTAACTTGACACCCAGCATTTGTAACAGAAGGGTAGAGGGTAATGGTACGGTCAGAAAAGGAAATACAATTTACAGAGGAACGAAGTTGATGGGGGTGCCAATTAAAAGAGCTTCAGTTTTGGTGCTGTTCAGCTTGAGGAAGTTCTTGGACATCCAGGCCTCAGTCTCATCCAAGCAAGAGGAAAAAGTTGATGGAGGTGTAAGAGAAGTCGAATCCAGTCTCACATAGAGCTGCGTATCATCGGCATAGCAATGGAATGAAACTCCATGCTTGCGGATGATGTGACCCAGGGGTAGTATATAGATACAGAGTGGGTATGAGATTTAGCATCCCCCAAGGCCACATACTCAGTCCTGACTGTAAGATAGGACTTGAACAACTCGAAAGCAATGCCAGAAAGTCCAATTGTATAGTGAAGATGATGAAGGAGAATATTATGATCTACTGTATCAAATGTAGCTGTAAGGTCCAGGAGGATAAGGAGTGATGGAGAGCCCTGATCAGCAGCCATCAGGAGGTCATTGGTGACTCTGACCAGGGCTGTCTCTGTGCTGTGAGAAGTTCGGAAACCAGACTGAAATTTTTCAAACAGATTGAATTTTTTGAGGTGATCCTGAAGCTGAACCAAAACAACCTTTTCCATAACCTTAGACAAAAATGGAAGGTTGGAGATCAGATGATAATTTGCTCACTTCAGGATCCAAAGAGAATTTTTTTAAATGAGGTCTAATTTTTGCGGGTTTCAAGGCCAGTGGGACTAAGCCGCTCTGGAGAGAGTGATTAATGATGTCAGCAATAAGAGGGCTTATATCTGATACATTAGCTTTTATCAGAGGAGTAGGAAAAGGGTCCAATGAACATGTTGAAGGTTGCATCCTCTGTATGATGTACTCAACTTCTTTAACTGTGGTACAGAGGAACTGGGAAAGGCAGCCCATTGGCTTTGATGTAGAAACATCCAGCAATGGAGGGCTGGAGGCAGACAATGGGGAGCGGATGCTGTCCACTTTAGAGGTGAAATATTCAATAAAATTATTGCACTGCTCCTCTGTGAAATTATTACAGGCGTAGGTGTGAGGATTGAGTAAATGGTTTATTACGGAAAAAAGTTGTTTGTAATTTCCAGGACTGTTGATTAAATTTGAATAGTATTGAGATCTGGCAGTGGTCAGTGCCCTGGAGTAGTTTTTTTGGTGTTCCCGATAAGCTAATTTGTTGACTGTTGAACTGGTTGCAACAAAATGCTGCTCAAGGGCTCGCCCAGCTATATTCTCTATGTCCCCTTTTTAATATCTGTTGGCTTAGCTTGGATAAATTCCATTCATTTATTCTTTCCATTTACATCTCTCTATTATAATAAAAAAATCTCATGCTCACTGCACATTAGCTATTAGGTGGTGAAGGAGCGAAAGTGAATTTATTCAATAAAGGACAGGGGATTGCGTGTTCAGAATGACTAGGCTATGGTGAGCAATTTAGCCAGGACATCAGAAAACACTGTACTCTTTTTGAAATATGTCCAGGGTTTTTTTATTTGACCACAGACATCCTGGACCTTGGTTTTACATCTTATCTGAAGCATGGTGCAAATTATTTGCATTTTACATCTTACCTGAAGCATGGTGCTAATTATTTGCAGCACAGTGTCCATGACACTGTACTGAGGTTTTGGGATCCACACACAGAAAACAAGGTAAACACTGCCTTTTGGTGTCATCAACACCTTTTACAGCAGCAACCCAGGCTTTTCCTAAATGGTTTCCCATCTAAATGCCAGCAAGGCCGGAACATGCTTGCTTCAAGTGGATTACTTATTCTGGAGTTCAGGTGGTATGGCTGCTTGTAATTGCCTTGATACACTTAGTTTTTAGTAGACGCAGCTAAGCCCACCAGGACCTCTCAAAGCTTTCACAAATGGTGTGCTTTTCTCATTGTGTAATTACACCTAAACCATTTTATTCCTATGCATAAAGCTTTACAGGTAAAAAACTGATTTGTCAAATATCATTTAAAAGATAAATTGTGTCCTGGTCCATGTCTAGTCGTTTGGTTGAAACTAGGTTATTTGCAAGTTAGCCAGGTACTGTATTTCAAAACTCATTTCACCACAGCATGCTAAAATGTGCTTTTGAGGCACATTTTTGTCTATAGCCATCTTTCTATGTAGTGCTTCCTCCAATTGTGCCATTACATTATACATTTATAATGACACACTGACATATGGACAGAACTGGACTTCTTTGAAGTGAATGTTCATTGACCTATTATGTAAACTCATTTGTGTATTGGTTTGCACTTTTTAAAAACTGTTTTGCGCAATGTCTATGTACACTTTATGTTCCGATCAGTCCAAGTACTACATTTTTCATCTAAACAATGGAAGGGCATCAGCACTTGTCTGCTTCCTGCTGGGCTTGAACTCCTCTACAGCTCAAGTGTATTCATTCTCTCAGAATGTATGTTTTTCCTACCGTATACTTTTATTATTATAACATCAAATGTTCTAAATGCATATATTTATAAAAAAAACAATTAAAAAGGAAATATATGGTACCCCTGTTTGCATTATATTTTGCAATAGTTCTTTTATTAACTCAACAAATGCAAATTCCGGTGCAATTAGTAGATTTATAAAACGCATAGGCAGATTATTAGATTTCACTTTTTTCTCTTACCATGCACCGAACGTTACTAGTTAAAAGTGCAATATGCCAACGATGCGCGTTTTCATGACTTTTCATTAAGTCTGGAATTGTGTCTTAACGCTTATACCTTTTCAGAATGCTGCATGATTTTTCTTCATTGGCAACAAAAGTGCAGAAATCCAACTTCCAAAACCTAACACATTAATTTACTGAAAGAGAACATCCATTATAGTTATGAAATATCGTTCTTCTTTTCGGTGTGTCAGTTGTATGCGAACATGGGGTTTTGATCACAGTTCTACTCATTCAACTACCACAGGAAATATTTTGTTTATTTAACAGCTTCCATGAAAACACCCCACAGCTTTTTCTTGCCATCAAGCTCAACTACGTGCGTTTCCCGTCTAAGTTTACGCAAATATAGTCTTGGGGATTATGGGTAGTACCAGTAAGTGAAAAAGGGGGACCTGACTATACACTTTATGAAGTTATTCTAACAAGAATAATAACATTTCACCGTGCCAGGTGTCATATAACGTTTTAACATTTAAAATGCTGCGTTTCGTGTAACAATCACATTTGCTTCAACCTTCTGAGTCAATATAACACGCTCTTTTAACATGTTTAATTTTTATTGGCCTCAACGTCCGGAATCTTACCCGCGTTATGATTGTCAGCACGTTGGCCAATCGTAGCATGAAGCACTTTTCTTCCTGCCCATACTGTCATATGATTGGCCATGTTGGCATCTTCCAGGCTCACCAGCCTCAGAAACACACCTCCTACTCTCCTTTTCCCTTTCCCTTGAAGTGGGTTGGGTTCATTTTGGGCTGGTTTTGGTCAATTGGTCTGGTGTTTGGTGAGTGGACTTGGCAGCACAGATTGGAGTGGTTTTCGCCAGTCGTAGTGGACCTCGTAGAGTTGGTGGATTATTTTGACTGGACCTGTCAGTATTCTTTT
Organism: Erpetoichthys calabaricus; assembly: GCF_900747795.2. Taxonomy (NCBI): domain Eukaryota; kingdom Metazoa; phylum Chordata; class Cladistia; order Polypteriformes; family Polypteridae; genus Erpetoichthys; species Erpetoichthys calabaricus. Next base: position 96,601,441 of record NC_041395.2, read on the forward strand.
GACCCATTTCATCTCTGCGGAACCGGCGTTCTTTTGGTCCAAAAAATACTCGGCAGCCACAACAACGATTCAGTAAACTAGAAAATGCCGGCTGTTTCGAAGGGAGATGGAATGCGAGGTTTGGCGGTGTTTATATCCGACATCAGAAACTGTAAGTAAAGTATTTCGTCTGTATTGCAGGGATTGATGGGTGTATGACACACTTGGGTTCTGAGTTTAGGCCGCCTGAATCAGCGGTCTCGAGTGAAGACTTCTTTCAGCGCGGGTCGCTGCTGTTCCCGCTTTAAGGAGTGGCTTTTTCTCATTTCCTGAAGACCTCCGGCGCTTTATAGAGACTCTCAGTGTTTGTTTCAAGTTAAAATCGAGTATGTTGTGAGATTTAATCTTACAAAGTAACAGGTAGAAATCGTGCTGTTTTGCCTTGTATGCAAGGGTGTGGTGTGTTTTGAATAACAAGATGAAGATGTAAAGTTACTTTTTAGCAGTTAAGCCATAAGGTACATTTCCTTAATGATTCGCCTCCATGGTTGAGGCTTAATTACATCTTGTTCTTTTGAAAAGCATGTCAAGGCAGTGGTGTGGACACATGTTTCTCAAATGTGTGAAACTCGAAGAAGCGGATAATTTCAGTCGTAGAGGCATCAAGATTTTCAGGCAAAATTGTCATTTTAATAATGACTACTCTAAAAGACTAACGGATTAGAAGAACTGACATATCGACTTTAATATGAAGTTTCGACAAAGTTAGCATTCTTCTTTAAGAAAAAATATGTATAGGTATTGAAAGCATTAGTTAGTCCCAAAATGATATTTTTTAAGGAACCTATCTGAAAATATGTATTTCGGTAGTCGTTTCTTGCGTAATGTTCTACGTGTCCCGTGATTTCAGTGTTGGCATTGTACCGTTTATTATAGGACATTTGTTTTGCATTGTTTCATTGATAGGAGTGTGCCCAGTACCTGGATTAAAGTCCAGTTACACACTAAAATAGAACAGAGTTTTGACAATAGCCTTACAGCGCTGTAGCAAATTCAATTGGGGAATTATGTTTGTGCACATCAGTAACTTAACTTGGGTGAACTGTAGTATGAGGCTGACATCTATTAGCCATCATTGCAGATTATTTTTTTTCTCTGTTTCTGACCATTGACAGTGGAGTGCTGCCCATTTGTTTTCGAAAATGGAAAGAACAATGTACTCCTACACTGTGTACTGCTCTTATTGCGAGCCTTGCCATAAGAATCTTTTGATTTTTTCTTTTTTGCTAGAAACATGCATGAAGTAAAACTCGAGATGGTTATCATCCTGTAGCTTCTGTGACTACCCAGTATCTGATATGCATCCTAGTCATCACTTTTCTTTTAATTCTGCACTGTTTGTGAAAGATTTAATTATGTAGGTTTACTCACTGTCCCCCATCCTTTAATCACCCTGATAAATACACGATTTTCATTGGATGTGGCATTTGCACCTTTTATTGATTTACATTGAATTGTGCCTGTCCTGAAGAAGAGCAGCTGGCCATGCAAACTTGTTTAAGGCCAATAATTGAGAGTAAAATTATAAATCATTGATACAGAATTATATATATAAAATGTGTTCTCTTGAAGTTACTAATTAATGTTTAGGGCAAACAGTCACTACCCAGATTACATTATTCTGTGTTTAATTTAGATTTGTTCTGGCTTGCCACAAGAAAGAAACTGAACCAGGCTGTTTTGTGATTGATTGAATGGATGGATGAAATTTTCAGTATTCAGTTGGGTTTAGTTTTTGCTTTCTTTTTTTTTTTTCTTTCCCACCCCAAACCTAGCCACCCCCCCCCCCCCCCCCACTGCCCCCCCCCCCCCCCGAAGAAACCTGTATTGTTCTGTTTACTTAGGCTTTCAGAACCAGTAACTATAGTAACATTTATTACCCTTATCATTTGTAACAGTTAATTTGTCCAACAGTGTAGTTTCATATTTTTATCTTATGGTTTGGCAGTTTAGTAATCTTCATCTGGATGCTCAATTGTGTGGAATTAACTCTAAACAAAACAAATGGGACATGTTGAAAATCCACTAATTGCTCATTTCCTTTTGTAAAACTTGCACAACTGTGCAGAATAATGGAGAATTGTAGAGTGTTATTTTGTCTACTCTTAGAAGATTATCAAGCAGTATGAGGAATTTTCTGGTAATACTATGATTTAAGGAGAACTGTGGAGGTCTGCCAGCATTTGTGAATAATGGAGGTACTATGTTTTACATTCTGATGTTTTTTTCTTTTGAATCTGTAGTACAAATGAAGCAGCAGATTTGTCTGAATTGAAAGAAGCACTTATTTATTAAATTCATAATTTTAAATACTGTCAAGGATTAAATTTGCAAAAGACTGTTCAGGCCACTAAGTAAAGCTGTGGTTCTTGTTGTGTGGTGACTTTGTGTGGATGTGGGTTTCTCAGTTTTTACTGTCCTAGTTGTATTATTTATTTCAATAATCATACCTCAGTTTGAGCTGTTGTGCTGATACAATATAAGAGAAGGGCATATATTCCTCCATATTAATATTTTTTAGCAATGCAAATGTATGTTATTTTTATCACAGGGTTATAACATCATTTGCAAAATACTGGCAAATGAAGGGCATTTTAGGCCCATTCTCACATGAAACAGTTGTAAAGTACTTCAAGTTAGGCATATGTGAATAAGACCAATAATTATACTTATGTTCTTCGATTCGTTTTAGCCAAACTAGTAGGTTGTGTGTGCTTTAACGATCTCAGTAATCACCTTTTGTAGTTGTAAAGCAAATATTTTGTAATTTTGCCCAAGCTGGAAAAGATAAGGATGAAAAACCAGCAAATGAGGTACAAGAACACAAGTTAAAAATGACACCGCTCCAACGTAACATACTTTAGTCAGCAGTCTTTTAGTAGCATATTAATAGGCAGGGCAAGTTTTATGTTTTTGTTAGTGAAATAACAGTTAGGGGCCCACTTGACTCGGTGTGTTTTTATGTCTTGTTTAAAAGAAAACCTGAGACTAAAGACTAGAAGCATTAGTTTCCAGGCAAGCAGTGGTATACTCACTTGTTTGTTTCAACCTGGTTTTCAGAAATTTGTTTTTATATATTTATCAAATTTCAGTTAACAGAAATCCTTAGTGAATTTAGTAGAACTGTGAATAAAATTCTAAATGCATGATCATCATTTCACACAGTCTGCAGCAATACTGTAATCATAGACATCTGTTAGTAATTTGGTATTTAGACCCAACCCTCTTTTCAAGTCTGTGCTGAACTCTTCAGTAAGTGCCTTTTCATACAATATTGCTAACTTTAACTCTGAAATGCTAATGCAATTATTCAGTTTTTCTTCCCCTATCAAGTTTAAATTTACAGTAATGTAGTACTGTTCACATATTTATCTAGGCATAAATGCATCTTGCCCCCAACATAAGCTGTTTGCTTGTTTACAGTAAATCAATTGATAAATAAGCATGTAATTATCAAGTATAAATTTGTTGTTTTGCTTTTTTATGTACAGTGTTAGGAAAACATTATGTAATTTTGTATATTCAGGCAAAGTAGTTGGACTGTGTTAGTTTTGTTATAGTAAAAAGTTTCTAGGTATGTCAATGGTAATAAATATCCATTTTATTATTTGAGTTTTTAGCAGTATTACAAAAAGTAACAAAATAACCACCGAATGACCGCTGTTCAGGTACAGGTTGACATTCAGGTCTGGAGATTTTCGAAAATGCCCGATTTTTGGATGGTTATATATGCTGTATATATTTCACAGAAAATAACTACCTTTAAAGTCCTTTAAAGAAAGAAAATTAAACACTAAATGAAAAACAAATGAAATTTTAATGTTCACCAACTAAATAAAACAGTTCTACAGAATTTTAGTTAGCCCTAACCCCAGAAACAGAACATTTTTGAAACCAATCCAATGTAATATCAGTGGTAACCCACCCCTTCTTGTTTGCACGGTAATGGTCCTTGAATGTAAACTTTTACCGATAACAAGCAACTTACATCAATGGGTACCTGCAGCATTAGAGCAGGACATTACCGTGATGCGATCTTTTGAAGCTTTAAACCCCGATGGTGATTCTGTATCGTCAGTTGTTAAGAGTTCTTTTTGGAGTACGTTTCCAAAACAAGGCAGTTTTGTCTTGCAGTATTGTACACTTGTTCGGGACTTAAATGTTCATCACTAACTAACTTTGCAAATTCATGCACTAGCCACATCTTTGTCTGCTGAATGTTTTTCCCCGTCTACTGAATGTTTCCCCACACCAGACAAAACTGTAAGCCATGTTGCGACTTGAAATGATGCAGCCAACCTTTGGAATATTCACACTTGTGTTGCAATCCCAGCTCTTCATAAACCACTTTGGCTTGTTCCTTTAATAAATCACCAGAAATTTCCACACCTTTACTTACACGAAGATTAAACCAGGTTATGAGAACTGTCAGTCTAGTTCCGAACTTTTTCCCTCCGTCACTGACTTCCTTACAAACATTTGCTTTCTTGATCCACTGTCAGAAAAGAACTTTAACAGTTTTTCTTTGTTTAATATCATACACTGTTGAAGAGCCAATGTCGTATGTTTCACAAATGGTTTGCACAGACACGCCCCTATCAAGTTTTTTTAGCACTTCCACTTTCTCTGCGATCGACAACGCACGATGTTTACATTTTATGCCACCTGTTTTCTTTGCTGAATCCATAATGGAGTTATACAGCAGCAAATAAATGATAAAATGAGAAGGAATAAGCAAAAATGCCTGTTAGCAGATGCAAGCAAGACCCAACAACTGATTATCGACTACAGGGCCATCAAAACATAAATGGCACCTCCAGAAAACAGTGGTGCGCCAACACGGTAAATTGCGCTCTGAAATCCATGCCGGAAATCTGAAGGAACCATATCGATGGCCGGATTTTTGAATGTCAACCTGTAGTAAGTGCTTTTCTGAAGCTAAGTTCTCATAAAGGTGCATGGTGATCCATTAATTCAATTGCTTATGTAAAATGTATTTAAATGTATTTACGTGAAGTTAAAAGTTATAGGAAATGCTAATATGAATTGCTTTTTTTAAGCAGTATATTGATGGAGATGCATTTAAGATACTAAATGTTATTTTGAAAAAAAAAATTCCGTTTGGACTCAAAAAGCAGTTTTTCTGTCTTTAGCAGCAATAACGGCCACCAGTTAATTCCTTATTAATTCTTTCTGTGCAATGTGGAAGTATTGCTTCAAGTTATCAAATCATGTATATTTCTGATCCTGGCCCAAACAACTTAGTAGAAGTTAGGGCTGGTGCTTTGTGTGTGTGTGTGTGTGTGTGTGTGTGTGTGTGTGTGTGTGTGTGAGTGAGTGAGTGATAACAAGTTGTTCTGGTCCTGATACAGTCATATATCCTCATACAATGTCACTGCCAAATCCATGCTTGACCATTTGTATGTCATTCTTCAGGCTCCAGTAATTATCACTACAATCCACCAAAGAATCTGACTAAATACAAATATATGGATTAATGTAGAAAGCTGACAAATCATATTGTGCTTCCTAGCTGCTGAGTGTTGTGCAAACTGAAGGAAGTATATTTTATTTTTCCTAGTAAAGTAACTGGATTGAAAATTGTATGGGGGGGAAAAAAATAATTGCCTTTTGCGTCTGACACTTTGGACTGTAACTGGGTGTATATGTCCATTGCAGATTATATTTTACACATTGAAGTAGGTGCATTTTCAGTTAACTTCACATTTATGCATGAATGCTTGCCATTGATGGTCAGTGCAACCTTTCTGCATCCTCTTGGCTTTTGAATTGGAAGAAGAGAAGCAACCACCACACCCCCACTTTATTTAAAATCCTTAAATGATCCACTGAAGAATTTTCGTGTTTTCTTATATTGTGCACAGGTATTTTAATTTATAGTTATTTGAAATGCTCATCCAGATTGCTCACGCTTTCCCACGGTTCTAAATCCTATACATCAGTGCCATATTCTAGGGTCTACCTTGGTAATTTTTCCAGGCCTGTTTACACTTGTGATGTGAACACTTCTTTGCTTATTAAACTGTGCTTCTCATACTGGAAGTGAAGGAGATACTGATAAGATTACACACATGCAAAATTCTGCTGAACAGTGAAGATGCCAATGCAATTCATTGTTTCTCTTTATCAAAGAGATGTTGAGGTGAGACTTATTTTGTATTGTGTTGTAACGAAAGTGCGGGTTCATGTTGGTTAGTGGTGATAGCCATTGTGTAAGGCAACAGAACTTTATTAAGCTTAGTTTTATGGAATATCTTTAACTTAATCAGGCATGTCCATGTTACCTTTCACAGCCTCTCTGAACTTTAACTAAAGTAAACTGAGCTGCACACTTATGTCCACATTTTATTTTTGAATAAACATAATGTACAGAGCCATACATTTTGGATATGTTCTCACTGCAACTGAAATTGACACCATTTCGATGTTGTTCATTTTTTTTTACTGTTGAAATTCGTTTTTCAAGAGATCCAAATATGATGAGTATTTACAAATATTAGGCTTGCACATGTGGGACACATTCAATATTAAAACAAATTTGTTTGACAGATGCAACCAAATAGACCACAATGAACACCAGCATGCTGGCTGCTACACTGTTTAGCATTGTGTTCAGTGCAAGATGCCTGCCAATGTGTCAGCTCATGATGGTAAGGAAAAAAAAGTAGAAAATAAAAAAATCATAGCTTAGTGTTTCCCAACCTCCGTCCTGTGCCCTCCCCCCCCATGTGGCTGCAGGTTTTTGTTCCAAGCAGCTTCTGTTTTCAATTGGAATCCTGGGCTAATTAAGTGATGAGTTATTTCCCAAATTCAGTGTTTTGGGAACAATATAGAGATTAGAAAACTAAGTTTGATTAAAAAAAAAAATATATATATTGTGGAAGGCAGACAGGCAGACATCGTAATAAGCACCACCACATGTTTATTATAACTAATATTTACAAATAAAGTGCCACACACAACCTCCAAAACTCCCCCCAAGTCCAGGCCTTTTCAATGATGCCTTCTTCAGGTCCGCCTCCACTCCTCTCCTCCAAGACTTCGGCTCTCGTCCTCCCGACTCCAGCCACTGAACGGAGGAAGGCGGCCCCTTTTATAATCACCTGGATATGCTCCAGGTGTCTAACGATAACCTTCCGTCGGCACTCCCCAGTGTGGCGGAAGTACCGGCTGTACACCTGGAAGCACTCTGGGTGTCCCTGGTCCTCTTCTCCCCAGCACTTCTGGGTGTGGCGGAAGTGCTGAGGGCCAGGGCTCTATAGGCATTGGGTCGACCCCTGGCGGTGATCACGGCCCCTATAGTGTTGAGTTTCCAAGCTCAGTTCCCATGGTCCCCAAAGCCACCAGGGCAGTTGCCTCGTCGTGGTCTGGAGGAGGAGGCGTAAGCCCTCCTCCAGTCGTCCTGGGCGTCCCGGCTGGGTACCACCCCCAGCCACTCGCCACAAAATATATATATATATATATATATATATCTATAATAATAAAAGGCAAAGCCCTCACTGACTGATTCACTCACTCACTGACTGACTGACTCACTCATCACTAATTGTCCAACTTCCCGTGTAGGTGGAAGGCTGAAATTTGGCAGGCTCATTCCTTACAGCTTACTTACAAAAGTTAGGCAGGTTTCATTTCAAAATTATACGCGTAATGGTCATAACTGGAACCTCTTTTTTGTCCATATACTGTAATGGAAGGCAGCAAGATGGCCGTAGGAGACTGAGTTGCGTGTCGCGTCATCACGCCTCCCACGTAATCACGTGAACTGACTGTGAACTCAGTACGTAGAAAAGAAGGAGGAGCCCCAAAGAGCGCTGAAGAAAACACTCATTACACAATTGACAAGGCAGCGAAACAATAAGAAGCGAGTGAGTGACGCATACAAGCATCTTCATAAGACACGAGGTATAAAAAAGCACGGTGTAAACCGTAAGTCTAAATTAACTTTATAGCTCCCGCTGCCGTTTGCAATACCATATTCGCGAGATACAAGTTTAATGAGAAGACACGAGGTATAAAAAAGCACGGTATAAACCTAACCTTAAATTAACTTTATAGAAATGCTCCCGCTGCCGTTTGCAATGCCATATTCGCAAGATACAAGTTTAATGAGAAGACACGAGGTATAAACGAGAGTTTGCATCACTTTGTAACAGAGTTAAAATTGCTGTAGCGAGAAACTTTTAACTGCCGGGTCTTAGCTAACATTAAATAAACCCGTGGACATCGCAACATCACACAAGAGAGCGGCTCACGTGAAGTGGCTGAACGCAGCAGGAGTGATCACTTCCATGAATCAAACCAGTTCAAAAAACACATTACACAATTGATAAAGTAGGAAAAGAATATGAAACAAAGCACGGTATAAACCGTAACTTCAAATTAAGTTTATAGAAACGCTGCCGTTTGCAATACCATATTCGCCCCTGCGAAGCGCGGTGATTTTGCTATATATATTAAACTATTTCAACCATTGTATGATCTGCTTCTCGCAACTGAAAGAGGGCACCGTGGCAGAAGTTAGCCGACTTGCTCACCAACCACAAGCGTTACCTGGTAGGTAACCACCCATACAATCAGATTGTGAATCAGACTACGAATGCCTGCAATGTAATTACCCCGATCTACATGCTGTCAAATGAACGAACCACACGCCGTAGCACAACGTTAGGGGCTTCGCCTCTACGTCCGAGGATCGATTCCAGTAAGGGAGTGCAGTGACTGTGTACTCCTAATGAGCCCACAATTACGGCGAAACACGTGTCGCATACTATGCATCTTCAAAGCACGGTGTAAACAGTAAGTTTAAATTGAGTTTATAGAAACGCTCCCGCTGCCGTTTACAATACCATATTAGATGACTTTGTAACAGAGTTAAAATTGCTGGAGCGATAAATTTTTAACTGCCGGGTCATGTCGCGTGTTCTTGGGTAGGTACACCAAAAAATGTATACATTTATGCATGTAATGGGCAAACAAAAAATGTACTATACCCGAAAGCACTACAGTAATACTCAATGTATCTTTACTTCTTAAATGTTAATGTTTTACTGTTTAATAATTTATACGCTTCTTATATGTTATTCAGATTCTTTTATCAAAATACCAGTAACAGCACACTGCACGATAACGTGGAGTGAATATACTTGACATGACCATTCATAGTATTTATCCTCTTTCTCTGTACGTTTACCATTCGTTTGCTCAGAGGTTGATGAGCTTGCTGCTTAATGAGCAGCTCTTCACCCTAGCGTCCCGCTGCTTCTCTTCTTTCGTCGGCATCTTTTCCCGTTAAAACTGATTTTTTTTAAAACTTAGTATGTTTTCTTTAATTTTTCAGTTAAGCTGGCACTTAAGTCTTCAATCTGCCTCAAGAATGATTAGCGGAGGTGGTAGACAATGAAAACGTCAGCCGTACGCATCCGCCACGCACGCACTGGTGCGCGCAGCTGTGAGTTGACTCTACAATAAAATAAAATAAAGATAAAAAGAGCAATAACTTGCAGCACCGCTATTCAATTACACTTGCCTAACGCCTCTCCTAAGGGGAAATACTGTGGGATCTGGGCATCCGTCAAAGCAGCAATCACAAGCCCGATTAGAAAGCGGGAAGCTGTGATTTGTCCTCTCCCTCCCATGTAACAATCGCAGCCCGTGTTGCAACGCACTATGTATGTATATGTATATATGTGTATGTGTGTGTATATGTGTATATATATATATATATATATATATATATATATATATATTTGTTCATATGTGTGGGAAAGCGAATAGTAGACGTGACGTAGTATATGTGTACCAAATTTCAAGTCAATAGGTGAAACGGTTTGCGAGCTACAGGTGATTTAAAATCCTGGACAGACAAACGAATAGCCACGGTAGCGTATTATAGAAGAACATTTTACTGTTTAATAATTTATATTTATATGCAATGTGCTTCTTATATATTACTTCATATTCTCATATGATAATGATGTTAATGTTGTTTATATTGATTTCTATGTTATTGTAAGTGCCCTTTATTTGTGGAAAAATAAATTTGGCAATTAAACTTATTTTATACATACATTTTATTTTTTTCTCTTGCACTCAGTGAGCGAATCCACTGGGTAATCAGCTATATATATATATATATATATATATATATATATATATATATAGATATAGATATAGATATAGATATAGATATAGATAGATAGATAGATATAGATATGTATAGATAGATAGATATGTATGTATGTATGTGTGTGTATATATATATATATATATATATATATATATATATATATATATATATATATATATATATAGATAGATAGATAGATAGATAGATAGATAGATAGATAGATAGATAGATAGATAGATAGATAGATAGATAGATAGATAGATATATGTGTATGTATGTAGATAGATATATGTGTATGTATGTAGATAGATATATGTGTATGTATGTAGATAGATATATGTGTATGTATGTAGATAGATATGTATGTATATGTATATATGTGTATATATATGTAGATATACAAATATGTATATATGTGTATATATATGTAGATATACAAATATGTATATATGTGTCTGTATGTGTATATATATGTTGATATATGTATATATATATATGTGGATGTGTATATGTATATATATACTAGCAAAATACCCACGCTTCGCAGCGGAGAAGTAGTGTGTTAAAGAGGTTATGAAAAAGTAAAGGAAACATTTTAAAAATAACGTAACATGATTGTGAATGTAATTGTGTTGTCATTGTTATGAGTGTTGCTGTCATATATATATACATATACACATATACACACACATATACACACATATACAGATATATTATATATACATATACACATATATTTTTTATATATATTTTTTTTATATATATATATATAATATATATATATATATATATACACACATACATACATACATATACACACATAGATGCACTTACAATAACATAGAAATCAATATAAACAACATTAACATCATTATCATATGAGAATATGAAGTAATATATAAGAAGCACATTTCATATAAATATAAATTTTTAAACAGTAAAATCTTCTTCAATAATTTGCTACCGTGGCTTTTCGTTGGTCTGTCCAGGATTTTAAATCACATGTAGCTTGCAAACCGTTTCACGTATTGACTTGAAATGTGGTACACATATAATACGTCACGTCTGCTATCCGCTTTATGGGTGATGAATGTATTACTCTTTTTATGTTTATTTTATTTTAGAATCAACTCCTATCTGCGCACACCAGGGCGGCCGTGGGCGGATGCGTATGGTGTATTCACTCCATGTTATCGTGCATTGCGCTGTCACTGGTATTTTCATAAAAGAATTTGAACAATATATAAGAAGCGTATAAATTATTAAACAGTAAAACATTAACATTTAAGAAGTAAAGTTACATTGAGTACTACTGCAGTGCCTTCGGGTATACCTCATTTTTTCTTTGCCCATTACATGCTTAAATGTATACATTTTTTGGTGTACCTACCCGAGAACACGCGACATATAACCGACCGTGGGAGAAGCCTGGATTTTAAACACGCGTTGAGTTCATCTGCTGGTCTCCCTCGTGGAATAACTGGTAATGTTTGAGTAAAATCTACAGCGAGTAAAACGACATTACCTCCTTTTTTTTTTTTTTTTACGATCTCTGAGATCTTGCTTTTTTCGGTTCAAGGCTTCATAAGCTGTTTTATGTTCAATGTTGTACTTAATAAGTACTAATTATCCCAAACCATCATCTTTGAATGTTGCAAGACTTTCGCCTTGTATGTAGATCGGGGTAATTACATTCATTGCATTCCTAGTCTGAATCACAATGTGATTGTATGGGTGGTTACCTGGCACTGTAGGGTTGCCACCCGTCCTTTAAAATACGGAATCGTGCCGCGTTTGAGAATGAAATTGCGCGTCCCGTTTTGAATCAATACTGGACGGGATTTATCCCGTATTTTTTTGATCATTTTTTTTTTTAAAGCAGCGTCTTATGCAAATCATCCCACACGCATTTTATGAAGATGCCTCCTTTCCTACTTTTGATTGGGTAATACTTGATGTCATCGTTAGTTTGATTGGTGTTTTTAACTGTCCAGTGAGGAGGGCGTGTCTTTTAAGTACAGTCTGCAAAGTGTTGGCACTGAGATGTGGCGTCAGCGCCATACTTGAAGCCCCTAACGTTGCGGTCAGCAAGTCGGCTAACATCCGCCATGTGCCGTCTTTCAGTTGCGAGAAGCAGATCATAGAATGGTTGAAACTGTTGCTCCTTTTTTTTTTTGTACGATCTCTGAGATGTTGCTTTTTTCGGTTCAAGGCTTCATAAGCTCTTTTATGTTGTATGGTGTACTTATCCCAAACCATCATCTTTGAATGTTGCAAGACTTTCGCGTTGTATGTAGATCGGGGTAATTACATTCATTGCATTCCTAGTCTGAATCACAATCTGATTGTATGGGTGGTTACCTGGCACTGTAGGGTTGCCACCCGTCCTTTAAAATACGGAATCGTGCCGCATTTGAGAATGAAATTGCGTGTCCCGTTTTGAATCAATACTGGACGGGATTTGTTCCGTATTTTTTTTATCATTTTTTTTAAAGCAGCGTCTCATGCAAATCATCCCACACGCATTTTATGAAGATGCCTCCTTTCCTACTTTTGATTGGGTAATACTTGATGTCATCGTTAGTTTGATTGGTCTTTTTAACTGTCCAGTGAGGAGGGCGTGTCTTTTAAGTAGAGTGTGGAAAGTGTTGGCACTGAGATGTGGCGTCAGCGCCAGAGTTGAAGCCCCTAATGTTGCGGTCAGCAAGTCGGCTAACATCCGCCATGTGCCGTCTTTCAGTTGCGAGAAGCAGATCATAGAATGGTTGAAACTGTTGCCCCTAACGTTGCGCCACGGCGTGTGGTTCGTTTATACCTCGTGTCTTCTCATTAAACTTTTATCTCGCGAATATGTTATTGCAATCCGCAGGGGGAGCGTTTCTTTAAACTTAATTTAAACTTACGTTTTACACCGTGCTTTGTTTCCGTTATGAACATGCTTGAATGCTTCACTCACTCCCTTCTCAATTGTTTAATTAATTTTTTGCTCTTCGCTGTTTGCGGCTCTTACGTCATTTCCCCCTACTTCGTTGTTTTATCTCGCGAATATGTTATTGCAATCCTTAACGGGAGCGTTTCATTAAACTGATTGAAAATAGTTTAGCATTTACCTTTTTAGTAAAAGGCGAGCTTTTAAGCCTGAGAAATCACCCCGTAAATGCACACGTTTAATTGCACATGTGTTAATATGTATGGTTACACAGTATTAAAAGACAGTGAACAACGTCAGTTACCTTTGTTCCCGCGTTTGATAAAAGGCGAGCTTTTAAGCCTGAGAAATCACCCCGTAAATGCACACGTTTAATTGCACATGTGTTAATATGTATGCTTACACAGTATTAAAAGACAGTCAAAAATTAACGTCATTTACCTTCGTTCCCGCGTGTGACTCGTGCTGTAAATCTCTTCCTTGTTTTTAGTTCACGTCATTACGTAGGAGGCGTGATGACGCGATACGTGACTCCGCCTCCTCCATTACAGTGTATGGACAAAAAATATGTTCCAGTTATGACCATTACGCGTATAATTTCGAAATGAAACCTGCCTAACTTTTGTAAGTAAGCTGTAAGGAATGAGCCTGCCAAATTTCAGCCTTCCACCTACACGGGAAGTTGGAGAATTAGTGATGAGTGAGTCAGTCAGTCAGTGAGTGAGTCAGTCAGTCAGTCAGTGAGGGCTTTGCCTTTTATTATTATAGATATGTATATATGTTTATGTATATATATGTTTACATAACCTCTTTAACACACTACTTCTCCGCTGCGAAGCGCGGGTATTTTGCTAGTATATTAATAAAAGGCAAAGCCCTCACTGACTCACTGACTGACTCATCACTAATTCTCGAACTTCCCGTGTAGGTGGAAGGCTGAAATTTGGCAGGCTCATTCCTTACAGCTTACTTACAAAAATTAGGCAGGTTTCATTTCGAAATTCTACGTGTAATGGTCATAACTGGAACCTGTTTTTTGTCCATATACTCTAATGGAGGAGGCGGAGTCACGTATCGCGTCATCACGCCTCCTACGTAATCACGTGAACTAAAAACAAGGAAGAGATTTACAGCACGAGTCACACGCGGGAACGAAGGTAAATGACGTTAATTTTTGAGTGTCTTTTAATACTGTAAGCATACATATTAACACATGTGCAATTAAACGTGTGCATTTACGGGGTGATTTCTCAGGCTTAAAAGCTCGCCTTTTATTAAAGAGGTAAATGCAAACTGTTTTCATTCTGAAGGGCACAAACCACGTTAGATTTCATGCTCAAGAGTAAACTCAGCACACAGCTTGGTCATATTACAACCGGTTCATTTTCCTCAGTTTAAAAAGTTTTACTTTTCTTCTTAATAAAATTTTTAAAGCAGTACTTCACCGCTGCGAAGCGCGGGTATTTTGATATATATCAAAATATATCGCGTCATCACGCCTCCCACGTAAGCACGTGAACTGACCTGCTGCCGTTTGCAATGCCATATTCGCGAGATACAAGTTTAATGAGAAGACACGAGGTATAAACGACCGTTTGGATCACTTTGTGACTGAGTTAAAATTGCTGTAGCGAGAAACTTTTAACTGCCGGGTCATTAAATAAACCCGTGGACATCGCAACATCACACAAGACAGCGGCTCACGTGAAGTGACTGAACGCAGCAGGAGTGATCACTTCGATGAATCAAACCTGTTCAAAAAACACATTACACAATTGATAAGGTACGAAAACAATATGAAACCGATTGTGGATTTGCCTACAGCCACTGAAACTTTGTGATGGCACGAGACTTCAGGTCACGTGTCTGCAAAAGAACGTCACTGAGGCAACTATTTTTACTGGCGGTGGCTCAGGGGATAGAGTTTTTATTCCTCGCATCCCCGTTATACCCTCTGATCTCCCATTTCAATTCAAACGCCTCCAAGTTCCACTAAGGCTCTGCTTCGCAATGACAATTAATAAGTCTCAGGGACAGACCCTACAAAAGGTTGGCATTGATTTGAGGCAAGACTGATTTTATCATAGCAAACTGTACGTTGCATGCTCAAGAGTAAGCTCAGCACACAGCTTGCTCATATTACAACCAGAGGGTCGAACTGACACCGTGATATACAAAGAGATCCTTAACAAATAATTATTGATTCATTTTCCCTCAGTTTAAAAAGGTTTACTTTTCTTCTTAATAAAAATATTAAAGCTGTACTTCAGCGGGTATTTTGATATACAGTAATCCCTCCTCCATCGCGGGGGTTGCGTTCCAGAGCCACCCGCGAAATAAGAAAATCCGCGAAGTAGAAACCATATGTTTATATGGTTATTTTTATATTGTCATGCTTAGGTCACAGATTTGCGCATAAACACATGAGGTTGTAGAGAGACAGGAACGTTATTCAAACACTGCAAACAAACATTTGTCTCTTTTTCAAAAGTTTAAACTGTGCTCAATGACAAGACAGAGATGACAGTTCAGTCTCACAATTAAAAGAATGCAAACATATCTTCCTCTTCAAAGGAGCAAAAAAATCAATAGGGCTGTTTGGCTTGTAAGTATGCGAAGCACCGCGGCACAAAGCTGTTGAAGGCGGCAGCTCACACCCCCTCCGTCAGGAGCAGAGGGAGAGTGAGAGAGAGAGAGACAGATAAAAAAAATCAATACGTGCCCTTTGAGCTTTTAAGTATGCGAAGCACCGTGCAGCATAGTTAAAAGCTGCACACAGAAGGTAGCAACGTGAAGATAATCTTTCAGCATTTTCAGACGAGCGTCCGTATCGTCTAGGTGTGCGAACAGCCCCCCTGCTCACACCCCCTACATCAGGATCACAGATAGCGCAAGAGAGAGAGAGAAAGAAAAGTAAGTTGGGTAGCTTCTCAGCCATCTGCCAATAGCGTCCCTTGTATGAAATCAACTGGGCAAACCAACTGAGGAAGCATGTACCAGAAATTAAAAGACCCATTGTCCTCAGAAACCCGCGAAGCAGCGAAAAATCCGCGATATATATTTAAATATGCTTACATATAAAATCCGCGATGGAGTGAAGCCGCGAAAGGCGAAGCGCGATATAGCGAGGGATTACTGTATATCAAAATATATCGCGTCATCACGCCTCCCACGTAAGCACGTGAACTGACCCGCTGCCGTTTGCAATGCTATATTCGCGAGATACAAGTTTAATGAGAAGACACTTTTAACTGCCGGTTCTTAGCTAACATTTAATAAACCCGTGGACAACGCAACATCACACAAGAGAGCGGATCACGTGAAGTGACTGAACGCAGCAGGAGTGATCACTTCAATGAATCAAACCTGTTCAAAAAACAAAACACAATTGATAAGGTACGAACAGAATATGAAACCGATTGTGGATTTGCGTACAGCCACTGAAACTTTGTGATGGCACGAGACTTCAGGTCACGTGTCTGCAAAACAACCTCATTGAGGCAACTATTTTTACTGGCAGTGGCTCAGGGGAGAGAGTTTTTATTCCTCGCATCCCCGTTATACCCTCTGATCTCCCATTTCAATTCAAACGCCTACAATTTCCACTAAGGCTCTGCTTCACAATGACAATTAATAAGTCTCAGGGACAGACCCTACAAAAGGTTGGCATTGATTTGAGGCAGGACTGCTTTTCACATGGCCAACTGTACGTTGCATGCTCAACAGTAAGCTACCACACAGCTTGGTCATATTACAAGCAGAGGGGCGAACTGACAACGTGCTATACAAAGAGATCCTTAACAAATAATTATTGATACATTTTCCCTCGGTTTAAAAAGGTTTACTTTTCATCTTAATTAAAAATTTTAAAGCAGTACTTCGCCGCTGCGAAGCGCGGGTATTTTGATATATATATGTAGATATGTGTGTGTGTATATATATATATATATATATATGTATATTATATAATATATATATATATATATATATATATATATATATATATATATATATATATATATATAAAATGTGTCTGTGTGTGTATATATGTATGTGTGTGTATATATATGTATGTGTATATATGTATATGTGTGTGTGTATGTATGTGTATATATATGTTGACATATGTATATATATATATATATATATATATATATATATATGTATATATATGTGGATGTGTGTGTATATATATATATATATATACAGTGGAACCTCGAGATACGATCACCTCTGTATACGAGAAATTCAAAATACGAGGAAAGTATGAGTGAAAAATTCAGATCTAAATACGAGCATTGGTTCGCGTAACGAGCCACGAGCCAGGCTGTGGGTATAGCTCGCGGCTTAGCGAGGGGGCGTGGTAGCAGTTGCGAGCCGCGATCTGCGGTGTCTGCGTTTCTCACTTAAGTGCACAGGTGGGAAACTGCCCACATCCATGATTGTTCCTGTGGCTGATGGGCTGCAGCTGCCATGTCCTCCCCGCATATATAGAGAAGCGTGAGCCGGTTAAGGGGGAGAAAAAGTAAAAGAAAAGGGAGAGAGAGAGAGCGCGCGAGCGCGAGCGCAGGCGGGCGGGCGGGCAGGGCGAGTGAGTGACTGCAGGCTCGCGTGTAGCTGAACAGTGAGCTGAACAGGCGAGCCAAACAGCTGAAGCAGGACGGTGTAGAGAAGGTCAGCTGCATTAAGAGTGTCTCGCCTGTTGCAGAGCCCGCAGGTGAGACGCTAACAGAGAAGAAGCACCGGGGATTGTCATTTGTTTTTTAAAGACGGCATCCTTTTGACGTTTTAACCTCGTGTTAAAGGATTGTTATTCTTGTGTATTTTAAACCTCCACTTCACAACTGTTTTAAGGATTATTTATTTAAAGATTTATTGAATGCTCTACTGCACTTTGGACACCTGTTTTGATTCTTTTAATAATCAGTTATATTATTTACCAGTGTTATTTATTAAAGGTAGACTACAGTATATATAATTTATCAGTGTTATTTGTTAGGAAAATTGATTTTTATGTTAATATATTTGGGGTGCAGAACGGATTAACTGGATTTCCATTATTTTCAATGGGGAAGTTTGTTCTAGATACGAGAAATTCGCTATACAAGCTCAGTGCTGGAACGAATTAAACTCGTATCTAGAGGTTCCACTGTATGTATGTATGTATGTATGTATGTATGTATGTATGTATGTATGTATGTATGTGTATATATATATATATATATATATATATATATATATATATATATATATATATATATATATATCTTTGTGTATATGTTGATGTGTATATATGTGTATGTATATATATATGTTTGTGTGTGTGTGTGTGTATATATTATATATATATATGACAGCAACACTCATAACAATGACAACACAATTACATATACAGTATATATATATATGTATGTATATGTGTAAATGTATGTATGTATGTCTAGATAGATAGATAGATAGATAGATATATATATATATATATATATATATATATATATATATATATATATATATATATATATCTATATATATATATCTATCTATGTAGATATCTATCTATGTAGATATGCATATATATGTGTATATATATATGTAGATATGTGTATATATGTAGATGTGTAAATACAGTATATATGCAGATATGTAAATATATATGTGTATATATATGTCTGTGTGTATGTATATATATATATATATATATATATATATGTGTATGTATGTGTATATGTATATATGTATATGTGTGTGTATGTACTGTATGTGTGTGTATATATATATATATATGTTGAAATGTGTGTGTATATATATATATATATATATATATATATATATATATATATATATATATATATATATATATATATATATATCTACATATACATATATATACATATGTGTATATGTAGATATGTATATATGTATATGTATATTTATGTTTATGTGTGTGTATATTTTATATATATATATATATATATATATATATATATATATATATTATATATATAAAGACAGCAACACTCATAACAATAACAACACAATTACATTGACAATCATGTTACGTTATTTTTAAAATGTTTCCTTTTCTTTTTCATAACCTCTTTAACACACTACTTCTCTGCTGCGAAGCGCGGGTATTTTGCTATATAATATAAAATTTGAAAAAGTTTACGGTCAAATAATGCAAATAGTACACGACGCGTGTTTCACCCTAATTCTGGGCTCATCAGGCGTACACACTCACTGCACCTCCTCTCGGGAATCTGTTTCTCGCAACTGAAAGAGGGCACCGTGGCGGATGTTAGCCGTGTTGCTGACCAACCACAAGCGGTACCTGGTAGGTAACCACCCATACAATCAGATTGTGATTCAGACTGCGAATGCTATATATTAAAGTGTACCAAGCAGTTATGTGGGAATAATGTATTTTTTTCTTTTTAACAATATTTTCATCTTGATTTTCATTCTACTTTTCTAGGTGTTCTAATTGTTTAATTAATCCATTATTTACTAATTAGTGAGTCTGATGCTTAAGTACTTGCAACCTTTGATTATTAAGTGTTGTTTGCCAGCGTGTCTGCTCTGCTCATTTTTGTCATTAATAAGATACAACAAAGGGGAAAAACTGCACAGAGAAAAGGCAAAATATAATGAAATCAACAAAACAGTTAAGCATTTAAATCTATAGCAAAATCAGAAATATTTCTAAATGTCTTATAAATGTAAAAATCATGCTGTTGTGCTTTTCTGAATGTAGAATAAAAGAAAAACAATACCAGCTAATTAAATGAGATCAGTGTTATCGGGTGCTGTCACTGATTAGGAATCTGGTTGGAACAAAAACCTGCAGTCACAGGTGGGCCTCAGGACCAAGGTTGGGAAACACTGTTCTAGCTGTTTTGAGTGGAGCTAAGGATGCTTTGAGCAGGTTATTTTTTTAAGGCCGATACCATTTCATGATTGGCCAATTCTGATTTTTTCTTTCTTTCTTTATCCTTTTAAAAACTTTTTACAGTAAGTTCCCACATAACCAGATGCATGGAAGCCTTATGTTCTGTATTACACTTTATAACTAACATTTTTATAAATAAACTATACACTGAAAGTGCTAAATGTTGATTTTTTATTAACAAAATTCTTGTTTAGTGACTACCAAATCCAAGAATGGCAATCACTTTCTGTTCCCTCCGATACTTGGAGGGATGAAATATCATGGAGGGTGGGTGCGTCCTGGGAAAGTTCATTTAATTAAATAAACATATTTGTACTAAGGGCGGCATGGTGGCGCAGTGGTAGCGCTGGTGCCTCGTAGTTAGGAGACCCGGGTTCGCTTCTCGGGTCCTCCCTGCGTGGAGTTTGCATGTTCTCCCCGTGTCTGCGTGGGTTTCCTCCGGGCACTCCGGTTTCCTCCCACAGTCCAAAGACATGCAGGTTAGGTGGATTGGCGATTCTAAATTGGCCCTAGTGTGTGCTTGGTGTGTGGGTGTGTTTGTGGGTGTCCTGCTGTGGGTTGGCACCCTGCCCAGGATTGTTTCCTGCCTTGTGTTGACTGGGATTGGCTCCAGCAGACCCCCGTGACCCTGTGTTCGGATTCAGCGGGTTAGAAAATGGATGGATATTTGTACTAAAGCGGTTTCTGTTTGGAGCTGTGACTCAGTTGACGGCGCCTTAGTTTATTGTTTTTAGCCATGCAGTCTCGTTTTTGTTTTTCTATGGCTGTGTCATCAGCGAGAAGTCGTTTGCTGACGGTGTCGGATTCGCGTGCTGAAGTGGCCATGGCAGCGGATCCGGGTACGGAGGCTACATTACTAACCGAACGCGGTATATACGATGGTATATTTACAGGTCGTAGCCATGGTAAAGTTTTCATTTAATTAAATAAACATATTTGTACTAAAGCGGTTTCTTTGTGTGGACACCTTCGTTCATTCGTTTTATCCATACGGGCTTGTTTACAGGTCGTAGCCATACGGGCTTGTGTTTGTATTTAGTTGAGCTCCTTCATTGTGGAGCCGTGACGTCTTTGCTTCTGGTGTGTCTGAAGCGTGTCGTAGGAGCCTCCACGTATTGTGTTTATCTATGCGGTCTCGTCTTTGGTGTTCTGTGGCTGTGTCTTTAGGTAGAAGTCGTTTACTGTTAGGAAGCATACTCCAACCTATACGCACTGACTGGTGGCACAGTGGATTATTTGTTTTGGATCTGTGCCTCTCTTGGATGTAGTGTTTCAGAAAGGCGCCTTTGAGCTCTGTGTCGTTGGAGCCGTGACTCCTTTGCGTCCGCTGTTTCAGAGGCGCGTTGTAGGCGCCTTTGTTCATTTTGTTTATCCATACGGGCTCGTTTTTGTATTTCCGTTACTTGAGGTGTTTCGTTTTGGAGCAGTGACTTCTTCACTTGTGGTGTTTGTGAAGCGCGTGGTAGGTGCCTCCGTTAATTGTTTGTATCCATGCGGTCTCGTTTTTGTTTCTCTGTTACTGATTTACCGTTATGTGATTCAAACATGCCACACAGACTGCTGGCACATACATACTACTGACTCTGGGAGGCCGCTGCGTTTGACAGTGGGTTGTGGTGTTTGGGCGCCACCTACTGATTCTGGGAAGCCGCTGCGTTTGACTCTGGGGAGCCGCGGCGCACTGCGCATGCGTATCGGTGCATCCGTGCATAAATTAAAACTGTGGTTTAGTAATATAGATAAGTAAAATTTTCTTAAAATGCATACTTTAATAAATGGTTGAACATATTTTATCAATAATACCTATTGTGTTATTGAAAATAAAATGCTTCTCATTATTACAAGGTGTCATTGTTTAATTCTTCCAATAATGTACATATCTCAAACAAAGTTTAATTAAAAAAGTAGTTTTCATCATTTCTTTAATAAACATGCATATTTATTTTTTCCACACAGTTAATTGATGTTGGCAATTAAACACTATTTCAATATAAATATACATGCACTGTTAAAATATGCATATATAATATTTTTATAAAGGTGTGTTTTTCTTCAGTATAACAGCTAGACATTTGTAATTCTTGAGCTGTAATTATAAATATGGATTATCATTTTAAATATGTAGTACTTGTTTCTTATCAAAAAATATACTGTATAACACACACAAGTAAAAAAATCTTTGAAAAAGCTGCACATGTATCAAATATTCATACAATGTTAATCAAGAAGATACAATGCTAACATGCCTAACAAGTTAATATGTAACATACATTTTGCTGTTAAGCTATCAAGTGTATTCATTACTAAGCAGAAATTTCAAATTCTTCATCTCTTCTTTTTCCAGCTAAAAATATAAGCTGCTGCACTTAACATAACATTGCCATCCAAATACAAACTGTGTCCATTTTAATCAAAGAACAAAATAAAAAGGTCTGAATTCAATTCCATTTGTCCAGTTGCACAGAATGACTTATCTGGTTCCTTTTCCTCGGTTTATTACTCCATTTTCTTTAACACTAGAATGCCTGAAGCCTACGAAAAAAGTTGTAATGCCGGGCCAACATAAATTCCTTTGCATCTCTTCATCAGTGTCTTTGTTTTGCAAATCTGTCAATCAGCACAAGCAGCAAGCAGTCTGCTATCCCATCCCCCACTGACTCAGCTAAAGTTAGTTGCAAAGTTCTCCCAGCTCATCAAGTCTATCTGGTTGTTAGGTGGTTGAAACTGTATAGGGAAAGTAATATATCATTATTTGGAATACATACCGTATTTTTCGCACCATAATACGCACTTTTTTTCCCCCAAAAGAAGGTTGGAAATGTCTGTGCGTCTTATGGAGCGAATATTGCGTCACTGACCATGATGTGTGTTACCTGACAAAAGTCGATATCCAGGGGTAGAGGGCGACAAAACTCACTGATACGTTACAGGCATTCCCTCTGTGCTTGGAGGAATGTTAGACTTATTGACTTGGCATCTAATCCTTGCGTGTGCGTGAGTTGCGAAATGTAAACAAATGTACACAAAGGCAAGATGGCATCGACATCTCACGAGGGAGCGAAGCGAGTGCAGAAAATAAATGTTTTGTGCATTATCACTGAGTCGGACTCTGATTTTCAGAATCTGATTTTGTTGAGAGTGATCAGGAGATTGAACAAGAGAGTGAGGAACTGGCATCAGCTGATCGGGACACCATTCGTGCAGCCGATGCACCTCCATTCGTGCAGCCGATGCACCTATGGCAAGGTTCGTGTGGGAGGAATACCTAGACATTGATCCGTGGGAGCCAAACTGGCTACCGGACTTCACAAGACAGTATGGCTTGCTGTTGGACACAACAGATTACCAGCCGCTGGACTACTTCAGGCTGTTCTTTCCTGAAGCTGCCTTTCTGCTACTTCCAGACGAGACAAACAGGTATGCAGAGCAATTTTTTGAATTGAGGGCTGTGCTTGCACTGCATTCTCGTTTTTCAAACTGGAAACCCACAACAAAACACGAGATGAAGGGCTTCGTGGCATTACAAATATAGATGGGACTAGACTGGCGATATAACTTCAGGGAGCATTGGTCCAAACGTGTGTGATGATAGGTACGTGCTCCTGCAAAGTGATTGTGAGCAACTGAGCTTCATAAATTCTGACACTATCGATAAGGAGTTCTTGGGGTTTCCATAAAACTAGAAGAGTGCTTGAACCTTAAAGTCTCTCCTTATTTGTTAATGACAGTGATGATGTTTTTTAATACTGCTGTTGAATTTAGATGGTTGAAATATTATTCTGCTATATTTTATTAAACATATTAGTACACCATTTGGTTCAGAATATTTTTTTTCGTTTTCTCCTCCTGTAAACCTAGGTGCGTCTTATGGAGCAAAAAATACGGTATATTTCTTCTGTGTTCTATGTCTTCAACAATCTGGGTAAATATAGGGTGACCGGAAATTGCGAGGCAAGAAATGTTGAACACATAACTAAAACAGAAACATTTTTTATTCTATAGTAATAATGACAAAATCCTGATGTGTAGTATATAATGTGTGCATATTAACTCCAAATATCAAATAAACACTTTCATAAAAGGTATAGCAAAACAAGTGTACTTTTATTTAAGAATATAACCAAAGAAAAAGAAATCATTCAATTTCCACATTGCTGTCAACGAGTAAAAACCCAAGTCCAAGTATAAATCGACAGAAAGTTGACGTGACTGCTTGGCTAGTGCAGAACTCCTGCCTTGTAAGAAAAAGGTTATGGGTTCGAGCCCGGGCTTTCCCCGTTTTGAGTAGTGAGCTGCTGTTATTATTACTGTTACATAATAAAAATATACATTTGATTTGAGTCTGTGTCATCTGTTGTAAAATTTTGCTGCTTGTAAAAGTTAGCAGTTTTTTTTCTTTTTCTTTTTGTTTTATTCTCTGTACAACGAACTTGCCTCTCCCTCTCCGAGATGTTGGTGTTTATCTCCATTCTTTTCACAAGGGCTGCAGTGACCATAGTTGGTGCTGCAGTTGATGCGTTATCAAAACTATTTGTTGTGAAAAGCAACAGATTTCTCAATTGCTGACATCTGGCAACGTTTTGTTTAGAACCAAGTTTTGAGTTACAACCCAGGGCAACATATTACTTGCTGATGAGCAACTGCTTCCAACCAAGACCCGTTGTCCTTTCTCCAATATATCTCAACCAAGCCTGACAAAATTGGCATAAAGTTTTGGATTGCGGCAGATTTGGAGACAAAGTACATGTGCAATGCTACTCCTTATGTAGGAAAAGATCCTAGTTGTCCCATGGGAGAGAGACTTTTTAAGACTGGTCATAAAGCTTATGGAGCTGTATCTGGATAAAGGCAGAACTGTAACAACAGACAGCATCTTCATGTTGCTTTACCTGTCTAATAGACTGCTGCACTGCAACACACTACTGCTTGGAACCATAAATATACTGGGACAGGAACTTCCAACTGCAGCTAAATTCACTTTAGTACACAAACAATTCTCCATGCTAGCGTTTAGAACTGGAAGTGCCATGCTGACATTGTACACCCTCAAAAAGAAGAAGTCTGTCTGAATTCTCGGTACAATGCACCATAATGTGGCGATTGGGCAAAAGCAGAAAAAAAACATTTTCAAATGACAACTCATGTTCTAAAGACATAGCATTTTCAAGTAATTACATTTTCATGCATGGATGTGTGTGTACGTGTGCACGCACGAGAGAGGCAGAGACAGATTTGATGTCATTCAAGTGGTTGCTGGAATATAAAATAAACACTTCTGCAATGGTATAACGAAACAAGTGTGATTTTACTGAATAATAAAACTGATGAACAAAAAGTTAAAGTGACAACAAGATTCTAAGAAGAGATGATTCACTGGGTGTTACAGACTCATATCAAATGTATGTTTTTATTATGTAATAATAATAGTAATAATAACAGCAGTTCACTACTCAAAACAGAGAGAACCCAGGCTCAAACCTGTAACCTTTTGATTACAAAACAGCTTTTCTTACCTGTGCACCAGCCAAGCTCACATGTGGATTTTGTGTTGATTGATATTTGGGCTTGGGTTTTTACTCATTGACAGCAGCATGTACATTGATTTATTATGTTTTCTTTGGTATATTCTTGAATAAAAGCACACTTGTTTTGTTATACCTTTTGTGAAAGTTCACGTCAGCATTTTGTTATCATTACTAGTTAGGTGTTCAATGTTTCTTGCCTTGCATTTCCTGTCATCCTACATTTACACAGATCTTTGGAATACATACATTTCACATGTGTTCCATGTCTACAAGTAACAATATATTATTTACCCTACACAATTCCAAACACCTCACAACCAGCTAAACAGACTTGACTTCTGAGTATTTAGCACATGACTTCAGCTGCGTTGGTGGGGGATGGGATAGCAGGCTTCTTGCGGCTTGTGATGATTTACACATTTGCAAGACAAAGACACTGATGAAGAGGTATGAAGGAATTTAAGATGGTTCTTAATTATGACTTTTTCGTAGGCTTCAGGGAATCTAGTTTAGTGTTAAAGCTAATATTCCAATCATCTCCAAACATTGACTTACAGCTCTTTTTTTTCTTTACAGTACAGGTATGTTTGCAGAAAAAACTAAGCCAGAAAAGTTGCTTTTGAAAAGTTATTTTATCTGCAATATTATGTTTCTGCCATTTTGAGTACTTCATCACTATATGTTGTAACAGTGAACAGAGTGTAATCATGATGGTTTATGGATATGCAATGTGTTAAAAAAACTGTAGCTATTTTGGCATGGCATATTTGCATTTCCAATTAGACTTTAAACTCTGTGCTGTGAGATGGAGAATTCTGTGCAGTCTCCTATATGCTTCTACTGATATTGTTGATTTGGGTGTGTTGAGTACTGAAATCTGCATCTCCTGTTGCTCTTTGTTGTCAACCCTCTTAATGAAAGTTCTTTCCACCTAATTTTGACAGGGTATGATACATAATTTTTGTCAAATTCATATTTTGCAACTTATATTTTTAATGAGCATAGCAGTTTAGTAATCGGAAGCTTACTCTCTGTTTGATCAAATTAACTACAGCCCTTTTGTTGTTTTCATTTCAGAATCACTGCCCCTGCTCTGAGTGCCACCTTCATTAGGGAGTGTACTGGTTTAGAAATGCAACACCAACTTTTAAGCAAACTTCACTCATGATTGTTTCCAAGCACATCTGACACAGCGAGACTACATATACTGTAGTCTAGTAGGATAGTGCCCTAGTATAGGCTTACAAACTTAAGTCCATAAGTTAAGGTAGCGTCGGTAGTTAAAAATGAATAAACGGGCAGCTCCAGCCTTGCAGTCTACATTGTTAAATTTTATTGGTAGATGTGGATCATTCTCACTTGCATGGTCCTGATTTGTTTATGCATGTTCTCCCCATGTCTGCGTGGGTTTCCTCCGGGCGCTCCGGTTTCCTCCCACAGTCCAAAGACATGCTGGTTAGGTGCATTGGCAATCCTAAATTGGCCCTAGTGTGTGCTTGGTGTGTGGGTGTGTTTGTGTGTGTCCTGCGGTGGGTTGGCACCCTGCCCGGAATTGGTTCCTGCCTTGTGCCCTGTGTTGGCTGGGATTGGCTCCAGCAGACCCCCGTGACCCTGTGTTCGGATTCAGCGGGTTGGAAAATGGATGGATGGATGGATATTTACTTTTGGCAAATGTTACTGTCTTGCATGTTGTATGAGTCTGCATACTATATGATTTCACATACGTATCACATACTTGTTACATAGCAAAGTATGATATCGCTCAAAGCAGCCAATTGCATGCATTGCCACATTGCATTGCTTACAATATGAGTTGCACTGGTGTTTCCTTTTCAGTTGTCTGTTGCTATACTTTCTCACATATATTGCTAGTGTGTACTGTAGAGAGACAAGTCACCCGTTTGACATCGTGCCATGCCACCACCACTAAGTTTTCCCCCCGCATGAAAACCGTATTGTCACCTCTTTTCATCTCCAGCCTGTCTGGCTTCAACTGTGAAGGCCTGTGTCTCCTGTTCACTCTCACTGTGCCACAAGCTCCAGTTCCCCTGCTTCAACTGTGAAGGCCTGTGTCTCCTGTTCACCCTCACTGTGCCACAAGCTCCAATTCCCCTGCTCTGTAGCTCCATGAACAATTCTGGGTATGTATAAAAATTGTCCATGTACACAACATGACCCAAATGTTCATAGCCCTGAAGCAGCTCCAGCACAACCTGACTTGTCAAGGGACAGTTTTTCTTTGAAAGGAATGCTTTCCTGTATATATAACTAATTTCAGGCAGAAACCAGTGTTTGCTTGTGCCAGTACAAAATCCTTTATGCCATACTTTGTGGGCTTGTCTGGCATATATTGGCAGAAAAAAAAGGTGTCCCTTTTATTTTATCATAGATACATGCACAGACAAATCACGGCCAGGCTGATAAAATTGTTTTTATGTTGGTTCCACAATGTCAAGCAGGGGCTGAACTTTATACATGGGGTTATAGCCTGGCTCACCCCTTGAGAGTTGCTTCTGGTTATCACAGAAGTGAATAAAACTTTGCAGCGGCACGTACCTATCACGTGGCATAACCTTTCCAAAGCCACCAGGGAACAAAGCACGTTTGGACCAATGCTCCCTGAAGTTATTTTGCCAATCTAGTCCCTTCTCTATTTGTAATACCACAAAGCCCTTCATCTCGTCTTTTTTTGTGGGTTTCCACTTTGAAAAACAAGAATGCGGTACAAGCGCAGCCCGCGATTTGAAAAATTGCTCTGCATCAGGAGAGAGCAGCCTGAAGTATTCCAGCGGCTGGTAATCTGTCGTTTCCAACAGCAAGCCATGCTGTCTTGTGAAGTCCAGTAGCCAGTTTGGCTCCCACGGATCAATGTCTGGGTATTCCTCCCACACGAACCTTGCCGTAGGTGCATCAGCTGCGTGAATGCGCTCAGCTGGCAGCCGATCTGCTGGGGCGGTATTGGCTGGTGTCCGATCAGCTGATGCTGGCTCCTCACTCTCCTGCTCGATCTCCTGATCACTGTCAACAAAATCAGATTCTGAAAAATCAGAGTCCGACTCGGCGATATGCGCAAAACGTTGTCTGCTGAGTATTTTCTTTTCTGCACTTGCTTTTCTCCCTCGTGAGATGCCATCTTGCCTTGGTTTACATTTGTTTACATTTCGCAACTGACGCACACGCAACTCAACCCCTCCTCAACCCCTCCTGTCGACAAAAGTTGACATGCGCCCTAAAAGAGTTAATGTGCTCTTCCCACTGCCTTGTGTGAGGTCATCAGCATTCCATCCCTGTTGTACATGGTATGGGTGAAGCACTGCCTTTCCAACCTGAGTCTTGAGGCGGTTTGCAAGAATTGTCCCAAAGCTGACTAAAAGTAATTTTCCATGGCATCACTAAACTAATCCCACACCTGAATTCTACTTTCACAACTGCCATCCCCATGTCACAGGTCACTTAACCCGTTGGTACCTGTCAGTTGTCTTGGGTGTCTAACAAGCTAGCCAAGCTTGGAAGGCCTCCTTCTGCTTGACAATTCCCTTTACTACTGACGTCCACACCAGGTTTGGGTATTGTAGCTTCAGCAGGCACCAATGATCTTATAGCTGCAACTCTGCTCATCCGCCTCAGCAGTGGAGACCTGGAACATGACCGATTCAGTTTCAGTATGCCAAGCTTTTCTCAGCATGCAAAAAAAATTCATCCATAGGTGTGAGTTGTATATCTCTCATATCGGAGCTTCTACCAAATGTTCCAAACACACCTTCATTATATTTTGAGGCTACTGGGTCTGTCCAAAATCTTCTGTTGCCATCTGATAATGGCTCACTAGCAGATTGTGATCAGTTGACCATGCAGCCCCTTTTTCATTTCAGTTGCAGGTCTGATGATGAGTAGAAAATCATTTGTCCTATGGCCTAGGGCATCCTTTTACTAAATGGACTTATGAATATCCTTATGCTAGCACAGAAGTCTAACAACAAAACAACACTCTGGTTCGGTTCAGGTAGGCCGTTCTTCCCATTCTCACCCTTGCAGCTTTCATTATCCTTGCCCAAATAAACATTAAACTCCCCTAGCAGAATGAGAGTCCCCACAGGGAGCATACATAGGGAGTGTGCCTGACTATATCTAGACGTTAGTGGTGGGCTGTATACCAGTATGATTGTGTATGGCGGAGTGACAGTCTGATCTGAATTTTGCCATATCATTGGTACCAGTATAAGCCCGGACATGTTAAACCTCAAAAAACCTCTTCAGGGGTCTCATTTATAAAACTTTACATGGACTCAAGATTGAAAATATGCAGATGGCAAAAAACAGGAAAATGTGTAAGTCAAAAAAAAAAAAAATGTTTATCATATCTTGTGTATGTATATTTCTACCTGTGTCTTTGGTGCACTCAACACGGTATTGAAGTGTGGTGGCGGAGAATGGTATAAGGTGCCACTATGTAAGGAAGTAGCCACTATCACCTTGCACATGTAATGAATGACATGATTCCTGTTAAAATTAATAGTATAAGCCATATAATAAATTGTAGGTTCAGGAAGCTACAAGAGAGACAAGACAAGATGATCATCTTCTGCTGTCGGAGGAGCTGCGTAAACTCCGCATTTCAGTGGCGGCACTCTCTGAGGTGCGCAGACCGGGGACTGGCCAGATCTTTGTAGGTGGATACACCTTTTATTGGTCTGTTCAGTCTGATGGCTGTCATACTCAGCGAGTAGCTGTTGCTGTAGCGGATTGGCTTCTTCAAATGGTGTCCGATGTCACTCCTTTCAAAGAGCGTATTATGAGACTCAGATTATGGCACTTTCTGGGTGCCTTGTCTGTTGTCTCAGTGTATGCTTCAACCGCAGTGAGTGATGTCTCCATAAGGTAGACATTTTATTCGCACCTTTGCTCTGTGGTTGATGGGTGCCCACGAGGTGACACTCCTCTGGTTATGGGTGACTTCAATGCACCCACTGGCACTGACAGGGCTGGCTGTGAGTATTGTCTCAGTCCCCATGGGTTTGGTGACCGTGGTGAAAGTGGCTCCATGTTCCTTGACTTTGCAAAAGATCAGGGGCTATGAATCGCTGGATCCTGGTTCCAGCGCTCTGAACCGCATCGTTGGACTTGGTACTCCAATACTGGTGGTGCGGTGAAGGAGATCGATCATGTCCTTGTTTGCAGACGCTGGAGGCTCTTGCAAAACTACAGGGTCTACAGAAGTGCCCAGTTTGTGAATTCTGACCACAGACTTGTTTTTGCTACTCTTAGGAGCCAGCTTAGGTCCAGTAGGTTACCACCTACTAGGAAAATGAGCCTGGACTTGGCCAGACTCCAAAACCATGCTGTTTCTAAAGAGTTTGCACACAGTTTGTGAGGAACTTTCAGATTTGGGTACGACTGCCAATCCTAATGTGATGTGGGAGACCTTCCATGCCAAGACCCTGAAGGTTGCTGAGGGTTGTGTTGGTGTTACCGGTGTTCCCAGAAGGAGGTGTTTCATCTCGCAGGGCACCCTTGAAATATCATTGAGAGGAGTTGCAGCGTAAGGCTCAATGGCAACTCTGGTCTGTACCGGGAACTGAGAGGGACGGCTCTGAGGGCAGATAAAGAGGCGTTTGTTAGAGGAATCTGTGAGCAAGTGACACACCATCTGTGGTCTAGCGACCCACGTCCTGCTTACAGAGGAATCGAAGCATTACGCACATCTGAATCTGTTCCTCTGAGAGTCGTAGTCCATGCAGATGATAGAGCGGTCCTTACGGATGACACTGCTGTTGTGACCCGCTGGGCTGGCTACTTTGAGCAGTTGTTCAGAGCTGATCCACCGGCTAGGACGTTGGATATCTCTGAGTCCACGGTTCTTGAGTCTGATCCTCCAATTAGCTGTGAACCACCCAATCTCACTGAGATTGCACAGGTGGTGAACCAGCTGAGGGGGGGAAAGGCTGCAGGGATCTGTGGTATTTGGGGTGAACTTCTCCAGGCTGTGTGGTAAGGCTGTCCTCCTGGCATTGCAAGCAATCTTTGCTTCCATTTGGGAGATTGGCATCATCCCAACTGACTGGAAAACGGGACTTGTCATCCCTATCTGGAAAGGGAAGGGTGATCGCCTGGATTGCAGCAACTATAGGGGGATAACACTGCTCTCGGTGCCGGGTAAGGTCCTTGCTAGGGTTGTCCTCAATAGAATCTGTGATCAATTGCTCACCTACCAGCGACCGGAACAGTTTGGTTTTACGCCTAAGAAGTCTACCATCGACCGCATCCTGGCATTGAGGGTTCTCATGGAGTGCAAACGCAAATATCGGCAGAGTTTCTTTGCAGCCTTTGTCGATTTTCACAAAGTCTTCGACTCAGTTGATCGAACTGCCCTGTGGGACATCCTGGGGATTTGCGGGATCCCCTCAAGGTTGCTGGATATCATGGCTGGCCCGTACACTGGTACTGTGAGTGCTGTACAGAGTGGAGGCAGGACCTCTGCGTTTTTCCCAGTTGATTCTGGTGTTCGTCAGGGGTGTGTTCTTGTTCCTACTCTGTTCAATGCTTGTATGGACTGGATGTTGGGCAAGGTCGTGGGCTCCAGTGGCTGTGGGATATCTGTTGGTGAAAAAAGGTTCACGGATCTTGACTTTGCTGACGATGCTGTGATCTTCACGGAGTCAATGGAGGCTCTGATCGGGGCTCTCGAGAGACTGAGTGAGGAGTGTGAATGTTTGGGCTTGCTAGTGTCCTGGATAAAAACCAAGGTACAGACGTTTAATGACCTTTTGGGCACAGCCATCAGCAGTGTGTCTGTTTGTGGAGAGAGTGTTGACCTTGTTGAGAGGTTTACTTACCTTGGCAGTGATATTCATGACTCTTCCTATGAAGTCAGTAGACAGATTGGGAGAGCATGGGGGGTCATGAGGTCGCTGGAAAGGGGTGTGTGGCGCTCCCAATATCTATGCAAAAGGACCAAGGTCCAAGTCTTTACAGTCCTGGTGCTTCCTGTCTTGCTATATGGTTGCGAGACATGGACGCTATCCAGTGACGTGAGACGAAGATTGGACTCCTTTGGTACTGTGTCTCTCCGGAAAATCCTTGGGTTTCGTTGGTTTGACTTTGTGTCGAATGAGCTGTTACTCATGGAGTCCCAAATGAGGCATATTATCTGCATTGTGAGGTAATAGTCAGTTACGGCACTACAGCCATGTGGTGTGTTTCCCAGAGGGTGATCCGGCTCGTAAGATAATCATTATTCGGGACCCGAGTGGCTGGACCAGACCAAGGGGTCACCCATGTAACACCTGGCTGCGGCAGATAAGAGGGTCATTTCCGGAGGGTGGGACTGGACCACGTGTCTGCCTGGGGGGTTGCAAACCGCAATCCTGAGTTGTTTCGTTGTGTAGTGGGTGCAGCAATGCACTGTGCATGCTCCCTAACTTGACTTGAAGCTACCTTACCAACACACCACCCATCACATATAGCAACATTGTGATCAAATTGTCTGCAAATGCTACTTTGCCTCAAAATAAATTTGATGGTGTGACCCAGGCAACCGGGCCACAACATTTGTCAGTCTCATCTTGGAATCGCAGATGACTTGTGTTCTAATAGAATGTCACTGCTAATGGTTAGCAAAAGCATAGTCATTCTTGCTAGGTGCCCTTATGAGTGCTATCAGTTGGCCCAATTATGTTAGGAAAACTGAAGAGAGTATTGGGGGCCTATATCGGCTTGTAAGCCAGCTATTATCCTAAGCCAAAAAAAAAAAAAAAACCACCAGTCTTCAAAAGGTTGTTCATTTTGTGTATGGCCATTGACATAATTTTCAAATATATATACTGTATATATATAATGTACAGTAATCCCTCCTCGATCGCGGGGGTTGCGTTCCAGAACCCCCCGCGAAAGGTGAAAATCTGCGAAGTAGAAACCATATGTTTATATGGTTATTTTTATATTGTCATGCTTGGGTCACCGATTTGCACAGAAACACAGGAGGTTGTAGAGAGACAGGAACTTTATTCAGACACTGCAAACAAACATTTTTTCAAAAGTTTAAGCTGTGCTCCATGACAAGACAGAGATGACAGTTCTGTCTCACAATTAAAAGAATGCAAACATATCTTCCTCTTCAAAGGAGTGCGCGTCAGGAGCAGAGAATGTCAGAGAGAGAAGCAAACAAATCAATAGGGCTGTTTGGCTTTTAAGTATGCAAAGCACCGCCGCACAAAGCAGTTGCAAGAAAGGCAGAAGCTCACACCCCCTCCGTCAGGAGCAGAGAATGTCAGAGAGAGACCGATAAAAACAAACAATCAAAAATCAATACGTGCCCTTCGAGCTTTTAAGTATGCGAAGCACCATGCCGCTTGACGAAGCAGCTGCACAGAAGGGAGCAACGTGAAGGTAATCTTTCAGCATTTTTAGACGAGCGTCCGTATCGTCTAGGTGTGCGAACAGCCCCCCTGCTCACACCCCCTCCGTCAGGAGCAGAGAATGTCAGAGTGAGAGAGAGAAAAGTAAAAATCAAAATTCAATACATGCTGTTTGATCTTTTAAGTATGCGAAGCACCGTGCAGGAAGCATATCACTTGATAAAGCAGCCATATGTAAGCCCAGCAAAGAAGAGAGCAATGTGAAGGTAATCTTTCAGCGTTTTTTGAGGAGCAGCCGTATCCTCTAGGGGTGCGAAGAGCCCCCTTGCTCACAATATATTTGAGGAGTTTTATTTAAAACGTAATACGCGCTCTGGTTGGGTAGCTTCTCAGCCATCTGCCAATAGCGTCCCTTATATGAAATCAACTGGGCAAACCAACTGAGGAAGCATGTACCAGAAATTAAAAGATCCATTGTCCGCAGAAATCCGCGAACCAGCAAAAAATCTGCGATATATATTTAAATATGCTTACATATAAAATCCGTGATAGAGTGAAGCCGCGAAAGTCGAATCGCGATATAGCGAGGGATTACTGTATATACAGTACTGTGCAAAAGTTTTAGGCAGGTGTGAAAAAATGCTGTAAACAAAGAATGCTTTCAAAAATGGAAGTGTTAATCATTTATTTTCATCAATCAACAAAATGCAGTGAATGAACAAAAGAGAAATCTAAATCAAATCAATATTTGGTGTGACCACCGTTTGCCTTCAAAACAGCATCAATTCTTCTGGGTACACTTGCACACAGTTTTTGAAGGAACTCGGCTGGTAGGTTGTTCCAAACATCTTGGAGAACTAACCACTAACTGGTTAGAACTAACCAGATCTTCTGTGGATGTAGGCTTCCTCACATCCTTCTGTCTCTTCATGTAATCCCAGACACACTCGATGATGTTGAGATCAGAGCTCTGTGGGGGTCATACCATCACTTTCAGGACTTCTTGTTCTTCTTTAGTTCTTAATGACTTTGGCTGTATGTTTGGGGTCGTTGTCCTGCTGCAGAATAAATTTGGGGCCAATCATACGCCTCCCTGATGGTATTGCATGATGAATAAATATCTGCCTGTATTTCTCAACATTGAGAACACCATTAATCCAGACCAAATCTCCCAACTCCATTTGCAGAAATGCAACCCCAAACGTTCAAGGAACCTCCACCATGCTTCACTGTTGGCCTGCAAACACTCATTATTGTACCGCTCTTCAGCCCTTCGACGAACAAACTGCCTTCTGCTACAGCCAAATATTTCAAATTTTGACTCATCAGTCCAGAGCACCTGCTGCCATTTTTCTGCACCCCAGTTCCTATGTTTTTGTGCATACTTGAGTCGCTTGGCCTAAGTCCCACGTCGGAGGTATGGCTTTTTGGCTGCAACTCTTCCATGAAGACCACTTTTGGCCAGACTTCTCCGGACAGTAGATGGGTGTACCTGGGTCCCACTGGTTTCTGCCAGTTCTGAGCTGATGGCACTGCCGGACATCTTCCGATTTCAAAGGGTAATAAACTTGATGTGCCTTTCATCTGCTGCACTAAGTTTCCTTGGCCGACCACTGCGTCTACGATCCTCAACGTTGCCCGTTTCTTTGTGCTTCTTCAAAAGAGCTTGAACAGCACATCTTGAAACCCAAGTCTGCTTTGAAATCTTTGTCTGGGAGAGACCTTGCTGATGCAGTATAACTACCTTGTGTCTCTTGTTGCTGTGCTCAATCTTGCCATGACATGAAACTGTCTTCCACAACCTCACCTTGGTAGCAGAGTTTGGCTGTTCCTCACCCAGTTTTAAGCCTCCTACACAGCTGTTTCTGTTTCAGTTAATGACTGTGTTTCAACCTACGTGTGACATTGATGATCATTAGCACCTGTTTGGTATAATTGGTTGATCATACACCTGAATATAATCCTACAAAATCCCTGACTTTGTGCAAGTGTACCTATAAGAATTGATGCTGGTTTGAAGGCAAAAGGTAGTAACACCAAATATTGATTTGATTTAGATTTTTCTTTTGTTCGCTCACTTTGCATTTTGTAAATTGATAACAATAAACAATCATTATTTATATTTCTGAAAGCATTCTTTGTTTACAGCATTTTTTTCACACCTGCCTAAAACTTTTGCACAGTACTGTACATATATATATATCTCAGATAGATAGATAGATATAGATATATATGGGGGGTGGTGGCTGAATGCACGCTGAGGAGATGCGGTCGGATCAGCTGCTGGCTTGCTACTTCCGAACTGCGTGTTCTGCTTGTCACGCTGTGCGTTGATTATTTCAAAGCCTGTACAGCAGCTGTCCTTTTGTCTCACTGCTTTGTCTCGCGGGACGTTAAAAGTCTCTCCGAGAAAATCATGTATCTTCTCCTTCCAAGCCTTTCTCCTTCAACGACATGTCATGATTGAAGCCATGTGCTGGCTCATTCTATTTTTTGAGGTTGCGCTGAAGGCTGTCCAAATTGTCTGTGTTGATTCTATGCACTTTGATTCCTATCAAAAAGATAGAAACATGTTGTAAAAAGTAGTAAGTCTTTCGTTATTATTGTTTTTTCATAGAGACTCCTGTATTTGGTGGGGGTGTGTCAGGGTCCTTCAAGGTTTGTTTTTTTATCTCCATGTGGCTAATTGTGGATGCATAGGGCATGTGCCGCCTTCTCTTATATTGACGTGGAAGTCGAAGATCGACCTGCACTCGTTATTTATGCTGTACTAGGGGGCTCTGTCCCCTGCTCGATTCGCTCGCCAACATCTGGGTGGGCGCTACATGCTAGCTACTTCACAGATCTGCCGCTCGCATATGGGGACGCGGATGTACTTTTTAAACAGATTATTTTCATGGAAATTGTTAAATATGCATAATAGAACTAGCCATTTTACATTACAGCGAGTAATTAACCATACTAAAAAAAAAAATAGTAAAACGTAATAAATTGAAAGAAAATTGTTTCATGTTGCGTTAGAGGTATTCGTTGCATTATACGTTTTCATTCTTTTTGGCTTTGAAATTAACACACATACTTTTTAAACTTACACTTTTACTGTAAAACTTCAGTAAAAACATTTTTTAAATTAACTTTTTGTTAATATCGCATTGAATTTTGGTTCTGTGTTTGGACTTGCATCGTGACAACGCAACGGATTACTGCCAGTGAGTGAATATTGTAACTTTTTCGAATGTTTGTCCCTGTGATTTGTTAATTGTCATAGCAAAAGCTATTGTAATGGGAAACTATAAACATTTTAATACGAATGGCTTATCAAGATCTCCTTTAGTGTCTAATGTTATCTGCGGAAGATGTACTACATTACCTTTATTTGTTGCCTGTTAAAATTTTACATGTCATTGCCATGTAACTGATAGACAGTTTTGGCGTTAATTCGTTTGACTCCATCGTTTCTCTTTTCGGGATGAAATTCATCAATAAGATTTCGACATAATAAGTCTTCTTTTATTGGGAACTTAAAGTGAGGAAAACATAAAAATTTATAAGAGCTGAGAGTGCAGGAACTGTGTCTGAAAAATCATTTCCATGAATGAGAGGTGAGTGGACCGTGGGCATGGTTGTAAATGGCTGAGAGGAGAGCGTGACTTGACAAACTCTCTTGGCAAAAGTCTTGTGTCGCGGGACTTAAAAAAGTCTTGTCTCAAGATTTTCTTTTATAATAGAGATATGTTTAATTAAAATAGAATTTTGAGAACCTGCATTATTTACTTATCTGTTCTACCACTGGGTCGAGTCCGTAACACAAATGAATCAGCATTATGTACCCGGGGGGGTGGTCCCATCCATTGTTGGCTGTTACAGCCAACAGGTGTCACACTGGCATCATGGAATATTATGGGGCACTGTGGAAAAAAGTTCTTCTAAACTGGCCGAATTATCAGTAAATAATTCGATGAACAAGAGTGAACACAGCAAATTTCCTGCTTATAATTCTTTGTCAAAATTCACTGATCAAAACTACTGATGCCCTCGAGTACATGATTCACCGTAAAGCTGAAAGAATGTTGCTGGGTCTACTTTATCAAGGCCTCTAAGGATTTTAAATACCTGGATTAGGTCCCTATGCATTCCCCTCTGCGCAAGACGAGAGGTACATTATATAGTCATATGAGCATAATGTCACTTGATTTAATTGTTTCTGTGCATTGCTTAGTTGATGAAAATGTTGCGTCAGTGTATACCACTAAATCTGTTTGAAGTTGCTTCCTGTATGACAGTGTCTCCCATCATTTATGAGCCTTGTTTTACTTTAAACTGTATTTTCCTGGTTTTTATCCAGTTCTAGAGGTTGTCCAGGTCTTTTTTTGATTCTTTTTGCTGCGTACTTG
Source organism: Erpetoichthys calabaricus (assembly GCF_900747795.2). Lineage (NCBI taxonomy): Eukaryota > Metazoa > Chordata > Cladistia > Polypteriformes > Polypteridae > Erpetoichthys > Erpetoichthys calabaricus. The sequence continues at coordinate 96,639,781 of NC_041395.2, forward strand.
GTGTCTAACATCCCTCTAGTTTTACAGTGATCTGCAAATTTGACAAGTTTACTAGCTGTACCAGAATCCATGTCATTAATATAAATCAGAAAAGGTTATGGTCCAGGGACAGGCACCTGAGGGACTCTCCCACTGATGACCTTGCTCCATGTGGAGCATTCTCCTCTTATCTATACTCTTTATTCCCTGCTGGTTAACCAACTAGAGATCCAGTTTTGTAGGTTACCTCTGATGCCTACAGCATCTACTTTTAGAATTAATTTATTATTAATTATTTAAAAATGCAGCTTGTTTGAATAGCTTTATGATTGGATAAAAGAAACGTGGACTCTTTTCTACACCTTAGGTAGTGAAAGCTTTCTGTACATAATGAAGCACAGTAAATAGGTCATCAGAAACGGTGTTGGCAGAAAAGAAGGCACGATGTATTGTAGGGTGGTGCTTAAAAATAAATTAAAATGGGTCTGTAAAAAAAAATAAAAAAAAAAAAAAAAAAAAATTAAATAAACCCACAAAGAAGTATTCTCAATAAGTGATACAACATTTTGACATACCAAATGTTGGTACTGGCTTTATTTTTTTGCCTTTAAATTACAATGGGCTTTTTAACTCTTTTAGGGCTAATTTTTTTTTTTTGTTTCTTTTCTCCCAGGGCTGAATATTTTTCCAAAAACTAACATTTTTTAAAAAAGAACACAAAGCAATTGTTTAACATATCAAATCAACAAAAAATATTTACTTTTGACAAATGTTACTGTCTTGCATGTTGTATGAGCCTGCATACTCTATGATTTCACATACATATCACATACATTTTACACAGCAAAGTCTGATCTCGCTCAAAGCAGCCAATTTCAGTCATTGCCACATTGCACTCCTTACAATATGTGTTGCTTTGGTGCCTATTTTTCAATTGTCTGTTGCTGCACTTTCTCACATATATTGTTAGTGTGTACTGTAGAGAGAGACAAGTCACCCATTTGCCATCGTGCCATGCCACTGCCACCAAGTTTTCTGCCTGCATGAAAACCGTATTGTCACCTCTTTTCATCTTCTGAAACTTTATGAACTTTATGTATGGCATTATAGCCTGGCTCACCCCATGGGATTTGCTTCTGTTTATTACAGAAGTGAATAAAACTTTGCAGCAGCACGTACCTAAGCCACCAGGGGACAAAACATGTTTGGACCAATGCTCCCTGAAGTTATATCACCAGTTCTGTCCCATCTCTATTTGTAATGCCACAGCGCGCTTCATCTCGTCTTTCGTTGTGGGTTTCCACTTTGAAAAACGAGAATGCGAGGCAAACGCAGCCCGTGATTCAAAAAAAATCTCTGCCTACCTGTTTGTCTCGTCTGACAGTAGCTGAAAAGCAGCATCAGGAGAGAGCAGCCTGAAGTACAGCAGCTGGTGATCTGTCGTGTCCAACAGCAAGCCCTGCCATCTTGTAAACTCCGGTAGCCAGATCGGCTCTCAACGGATCAATGTCTGTGTATTTATCCCATGCGAAGCTTGCCGTAGATGCATCGGCTGCGCGAAGGCACTCAACTGGCAGCAGATCCGCTGGCGCGGCATCGGCTGGTGTCTGATCAGCTGATGCCTGCTTCTCACTCTCTTGCTCGATCTCCTGATCACTGCCAATAAAATCCGATTCTGAAAAATCAAGAGTCCGACTCCGCGATAATGCGCAAAACATCGTCTGCCGAGTGTTTTCTTTTGTGCACTTGCTTCGCTGCCTTTTCACATGTCGGTACCATCTTGCCATTGTTTACATTTCGCAACTCACTCAAGGTTTAGTTGCCGAGTCAACGAGTCTAGCATTCCTCCAAGCACAGAGGGAATGCCTGTGACGTGACAGTGAGATTTGTCGCCATTAACAGCTGATTGTCGCCCCCTATCCCTGGATGTCGACTTTTGTCGACATTCGCCTTCAACCCTTCCTGTCGACAAAAGTCGACATCCGCCCTAAAAGAGTTAGTGAATTAGAAGAATAATCAGAGCCTCCCACATGCACAGGCATCCAGCATTTGGATTTTGTTTGTAATAGAGGTAAGCGTTGTGGGAATTGCTAAAGTATCACTTTTGCTACCATCCTAAATAACAAAGTATTACTTTAGACATGTTTACATAAGCAGTTTGCTTTCCTTCTGCCTGCTCCTGTGTTAAGGGATAATAGCCTTTTGTAATGGAATAGTATTAGTAAATGACAGCATCTACATGTCCTATAAACATTGTGTGTTTGTACTTTTAACAGATTAGCAATGTTAGTCTTTTTCTTCAAAATTTCTGCAAAAAAGTTACATCCTTTTCTGAGTCCATTCTTCAAAGTGGAAAATTGCACAGGTATCGTAAAATCTCGGCATGTTGTCACAAAGTGATTGTTCTAAAGGCCTCTAACCATTTGTGTGCCTGTGAAATTGCATAAAATATGCCTTCTTCTTACAAAGGACTCATTAAGTGTATGAGGATGCCTAATCATGTGATTTTGCAACACACAATGAAAATTGCATGGTGTATGTCTATTTTTACGATTTTGCACCATTTATCATTTTTATTTTAATCTTTCGTCTCATCATAAGTAACTGCAGTATTAAATAAAATGCTCAAGGAAACTGTCAAAGCTGAAAAAATACTTGGATATAGAGAGCCAAATGTTGATATCTGTATAATAGATAGAATTACAGTAGTTTTCTGTTGAATAACTCAACTTGCTGCATTATTTCATTTTTAAACTGAGTTAATGATTGATGAATTAGTGTCAGTCAAGCATGAATGCACATGTGAAAGCATACATGTGGACAGTGTATGTGTACCATGTGACACACAATGTTATTTTCTATTTCATTAAAATATCACTGATGGTAATTTTTAGTTATTTCAGCACTTGCACTTCATTCGGCACTGTATCATAGTAAGTAGAAGCTTTCCATATTTTGTTTTTTATTGTAGTAATGATGGCATGGAGTGGCTAGATTATCTTTTTTTTCCCCAACACTGTAAGCTGAGGTGTATGCTTTGAAATTTAGCATTATGAAAGAAAAATGAAAACCATTTTGGATTCAAAGCAAAGTGATATAACTGAAAAAGATAAATGAATGGGAGATGGTCATATTTTGGAACAGTCAGCTTGACATCTAAAAAGAAAGAAGTGAGCTTTTGGCCTCAGCTGGAGTTGAATTCAGGAAAATGAACTCATTAATCTTGTATGATACTCGGCTGGTTCAAAAAATAAATTACTGTATTAGAACCGGGTGGTATATCAGGATGTCCATGGATACTGGTGTGATGTTTTGCTACGATCTGAATTTTACAGTATCGTTGGCACTGAAATACGCCAGGAAACTGTGAAATCAGTAATAACCTTTTTAAAACCATCAAAGTTGAACTTAACAGAATTCCTCTGAACTCGATGGAAACAAAAAAAAGTGTGTGTCACAACAGTCTCGTTCTTTTGAGTTGCAAAATGCTACTCTTGCTGGACTAGAATGGACCAGTGCCTGAAAACAGCAGGTTGTAAACCTTTAAGATTGGGGATTGTACAACCCCACTTTAACAGGAATCTACCATGAACAGCAATAATATACTAAGAGTTAGGAGTGTAAATGTATATTGACAAAAACTGAATATAAACAAAACACATAAGCGAGGTGCCTCGTTAAAGGCAAATCATTTAAAAAGCTTCTATCCAGTGGTGGTGGCTTCACCTCCCAAACACAAACCAGTAGAAGTCAAGGAGCTAATTACAAATATATAATGTCTTCAGAGACAGCTACACGAAGTCCAGGTAATTTAGTGTATAATTAGTGGAAGGCACCAACAACAGTGTCAAATGCAAACAACTTCACTGAGTCTGTGTGTTCCTTTCATGGTTTTGCATCCTAGGGAATCTACAGTGGCTCATTCCATGACCATTACCAAAATCTACCAGCCATCGTTATTCCACGAATAAACTTGAATCGGATGCCTCTCCTGATAATCACTTTCTTACTGCCTCCATTTGGTGTTTCATATCCTGTTCCTGAATGGAGTACATGTTTGATAGAAGGAGTGAAGATTGGAGGGATAAAATGTGCAGTTGCCTAGCAATAGTCATTGAACCGATTCAGACCGTACATAAAAAAATTCTTCAAAAAGTTGAGTTTAAACTTAGACCCAAGATACAAGATAGCAAGTTGTAAATATTTTAGTCAAATGTGTACATCAGAATGCCATACAAAATGTTGTGACAGGGTTAGGAACAAAATAACGCAGCATTCTTTTCTCCAATGACCAGCTTAATCGTCAAGCTGAACCACTTAGCCATATTGTACATACAGTACTTCTCACTACTCACTATATTGACCACAACTGAAACCGAAAACAGACGTCTTCAGAATTCTACTTGACAGATAATCATACTGGGAAAGTAATTGCTGGAGAGCTAAGAAAGATTTTCTTTTCTTTGAGCTTGAAAGAATTGCATCATATTTGTATGACTACTGACAATAGAACAAACGTGATCCAAGCATTGGGGCTGAACAAATGGACAAGACTGGGTTGTTTCTGACATGGACTACACCATGCTTTTAGTGAATTTAAGTGGCCTAATCGTGATGCTTGTTAGAAACAAAGCCCAATATTTCTCAAGGCAGATATTTGAATCAGTGCATACACAATTTGTGTGCTAGCCTAACATCCAAATAAGACACGGTTTGAATTGCTTTATTTAAAATTGATACATTAAGATGAGATGTGGTTTTTCCTTACGTTCTAGGTTTATCTTTTAAAAGTAAATGAGTTTTTCTGTAAACAATTTACCCTTAAAAAGAACCCATTTATTTTCATAACCTAATAGTTGTATTTAAAATATATGAATAACATACATCAGTGCTGCATGTTTTAGTAATTATTTTGAACTTGTGATAATTCTTGTCACAATTTCACCTTCTGAAAGGGCTTTCAGCACTGGGAGAAATGTGGACACAGGTCACAGGGCAGCACAAAAGCCAGAAACTGGTAACAAGATGGTGTTTCTAGCAAAGAACATATTGGTGAATTTTAAATGATTAAAAAAACTTTGAAGAGTTCCAGTTCTACCACAAAAATTGAGAAGACATTAAGAAGTTCGAGTTTTCAGTAGCAATTTAGAATTAACAGTTTTTTATTCATTATAATTACCAACACTAATTTAATAAAGGCATGTTTTGCACTTTTTTGTAATCAAGAACAAAGTGTAGCTGTAATTATTTAGATATTTTTACATCTCAAGGACTAAAATGTGAGTTTAATTTTTTTTTAAATTGGTTATTTATGAAACATGTTTATACTTTTTACATCTTAGGTTTATCACAAAAGCATTTATGCAAGATTGAAAATATTTTCAGCTGTGAACTTCTATATGAACTTTAAAGGGCTTATTTACTTTTTTGATATTGTGATATCTATCATAAGGATTGTGGAAGATATTGTGATCGGAGTTTGAGGTCATATCGCCCACCCCTATACTGAATCTATGGAATTCAGTTAAAATCAATTAAATGAACAATGCATTTTGTATAAATTTGCTGTAATTGTTTTGAAAGATCCCTGCATTTACCCAGATTCTGTTGGGACTGGCTCCAGTTCTCTGCCATCAAATATTTAGACTATGCAGGTAAACCTCCATCACACTAAACAACTTTTTTCAGAAGTTTTTCATTTCCATCTTTTTGTATGTTGTATGACTTCCCCAGTGACTCGGATCTACCGCTGACTACCTATTGTCACAGGTTTTAGGGGTGGGCTCATGGTTGTTGACAACAAATGACTCAGTCCAAGGTATAATTCATACATTTCCCACAAAAGAGCCCTAGTAAATCTTTAAGAAAAAGAAAAAACAAGAAGAGCAAAAGCTGTGTTCGTCAATGCATAAAATGAGCAGTGGCTTGTGGAAATTTAGAAGCAGTACAAAAATCTGTTTGATATGGAGAAAGAAGAGAAATATTGCGTTGAGATATTGTGAGAAAACGGTGATGCTGGCTTAAGAAAATGGATGGACGGATGGATTGTAAAATGTCACTTGCAGTCTCCTCCTTTAGGCACTATTTAAAACACTTTTACAAAGAGAGCTTTTAGTATTATACTGCTGAGATTTTAGTATTATACTGATCTGAATTGTCCATGTTATACATGCAAGTAGCACAGCATCTTAAAATCATCAAGCTTATTCACAGTTGAATGAGTTTACTTTCAGAACATTAAAGAGAATAATCAACAATAAAAGTCAATGTTGGTAAATCCTTAATCTTTTTTCTACATGCTAAATCATTAATCTTTTTTCTTCATGTCTGTTATGCATATAAGTCATTAATGTAGTCATTATGCAAGTAATCTTTTCTGTAGGGCCCAACCGATAATAGGCTTTTAGACAAATAACAATATTGATATATGGGTAGCAAAGATGACCTATTACCTATACACATTGCACCAATATTACTGCTGTGTTGACTAGGGAATCCATTCCAGGGATTCCTGGACATTTTTCATTCCTGCATTCCCGGGAATGAAACTGCTTTAATTCCCGGGAAAATGGGAACGGCCAAGCTCGCATATATAGCGTGTAAAAATCGATCAAGAAATAACAAGAGTTGAAAATAATTAAGGTGGCGCCATTGCTGCAGCTTGCACTTCATCAGACAACAGCTTTGAACAGCAACTTGAAATTGCAATGCGTCAGTCTGTTGCATCCGCATTATCTGTGCCAAGAAACTTGCCATCTCAGAATGATGACAAGAAACTGGATGCATCAGTAAAAGCTGAAATGGCGGTGTTTCAGAGCAACGGCAAGCGCGGGCGTTGTTTAATCAGTATCTGATGATTGTGCCGCCTACTTCAGTGGAGGCAGAGCATGCTTTCTTAGCGGCTGGCGTACTTCTGCACGAAGGTGTGTTCTTGGACGACTGCACTCTGAACACGTTAATAATAATAAATTACATTTATATAGCGCTTTTCTCAGTACTCAAAGTGCTATCCACACAGGGAGGAACCGGGAAGTGAACCCACAATCTTCCACAGTCTCCTTACTGCAAAACAGCAGCAGCACTACCACTGCGCCACCTGTGAGGATGTTGTGCTTTCTACACTCACTAGGGGGCTCTGCCCCCTGCTCGCTTCGCTCGCCAACCCCTGGTGTTGGTAATGACAAAGAGCGTGATGTATGAATGAGATATAGAATAGTGTGAAGGTGTAGATGATGCAAATAGAAAGCAAACAATAAAGTGTGTGGCACAGTGTAAAGGTTTATTGGAAAATTTCTTTGTACACGCCGTTTAAGTGTAAAAGGTAATTCCAGCTCAGAACTTGTAAGGTCAATGAAGATGGTTATTGTTGTGATCAGAGTCAAGTTTGTCAGAGCTTAGAAAGAGTTGTGTCTCTCCAGGAAGTAATGGAATGACTTGGGTATTTATGTTTTCCACATTAATATTTTTTGGACATAATATAGTGTGTTGTGTTAAAAGGGGCATTTGGTCTAATGAGATTGCTGTTCCAAATCTGTCTGTAACTAAGTCGTCGCAGATAAAGGCTTGAGGAATTGTAATAATATGTGGGTGAAGTCCATCTGTATTGGTGAGTGTACCATCTCTCAGTTGTAATAAGCAATTGTTATGATCTGGTTCTGGACATCGTATCTTTTTTACTAACTGTATCTTTTGAAAGCAATGCCAATTGTCTGCGTATTTTAAGGTGCACTGAACAATAGCTGAGTGCATGGCATCTGGAAGAATAGCTAATCACTGTCTAAAATCTCCTCCTCATAAAAGTACCTTTCCTCCAAATCGAATATTATTATTCATAAACGTTTGTAGAAGTTTATGAATGGTGTTGAGTAAGTGACTTCATGCCATTGTACATTCATCAATAAACAACATTTTTTCAAGACGGATGTCACGTGCAGTGCCACCGTTAATGTTCATAGTGGATACCGATTTGTAGGATCTAATGCAGTTGATAAAGATTTCACTTTCAGGTACATCGTCAGTTAGAAGCTTCTGTAGAAATTCAGGATATGAATGTAAAGGAGGCAGTCTAATTTGACCCTTTTGACAACAACGTGTAAATGTATTACTTGTATTGCCAGTTGTTTCTTCAGGGAAGTGAACTGAATGACAATGATTGCAAATGACATTCATTAATCCGAATGAATTTTCCTGGTGTATGTTTTGCTTGTGCCGTTTGAGAGGCGCGTTGTTGCATGTGTAGTATTTGGGACGTGTTGTTTTGGAGCTGTAATCGATTTGCCTGTGCTGTGTGAGAAGCCCGTTGTAGCCTTCGCTGCCGTTAACATGTTTTGCTTGTGGTGTTTGAGTGCTGCGTTGTTGCATGTCCATTATTTGTGACGCGCTATTTTTGATTTTTAATTGATTCGCCTCCGCTTTGCGCAAAGTCCGTTTCACTCTACGTCGTGCATTGTTTGTATCGTGCCTTGTCCGTTTTTGTATGTCGGTCAGTTGAGCTTTCTGCTTTTGGAGTCTTGCTTGCTTGTTTTCTGGCCGGTCATATGCGCGTTGCTTTGCTCCCTTTTTTGTATGTCTGAGATGCGAGCTCTTTCTTTTGAAATCGTGCTTGTTTCGATGCAGCACTTTTTGAGACGCACGCTGTATGCATCTACGTTCAATGTGTCTGTTCATTTGGGCACGTCTCTGTAACGGGGTTACTTGAGCTTTGTGTTTTTTGATCCGAGACATTTTTTCTCACGTATTTTCCAAAGCGCGTTGTATGCGCCGCCGTGTATTCTTTTTGTTTCATTCGTGTTCGTGTGTTTGGTCCCGATCCGAATCGTTTTGTACCCGTGACCGTGTATGCATGACTTGTTTGTTCCTCAGCGTGCGAAATATGTATAAGTATTAAGGAGGATCGCACTCACTGTTAATATGGAGCCTTTTCTCCAGTTGAACGGTTAATAGTGCTTTATTTTAATGAGATCCACCTATGCTGCCTAGTGTGAAGGTTTTGAGATGACGTATGTTTAATATGGACGTTTCCTTTAAATATGTGGCTTTGGGTGTCACTTCTTATTGATTTGGGGGGGGATTGTTGTTGCGCGAGCGTCTTCTTTCTTTTTGTGTTCCTGTGTCTTGTTTGAATCCCCCTCTTTGTGTGTGTCCCGTCCCTTGCTTATAGGGTCTGTGGGGCGGTTTTGTGTTCTTTTTTTTTTGTCTTCCATGGGCTTGTTGAATCCCCCTCTTGGTGTGTGTCCCGTCCCGTTCTGTCCCGTGCCTGTAGGGTGTGGGGGGTTGTGGTCGTGCCTTGCTGTTGTGCGCTCGTCTGTTCTTTTTTTTTGGTGTGTTTAGTTTCGTGTGCAATGTGTTTCGTGCTTTGCCCGCGTTTGACTACTTTTTTATGTGCCTTTTCCTCTTTTCGGTGCTTGTTGCAACTCATTTCTGTGACTCCGTTTTGTATGTGCTCACTCCTTTTTTCTGTGGTCTTGTCCGCCTCTCGCGGCCCCTCATCCGCCTTTGTCGCCCTCTTTTGTCCGCCTTTCTCCGACTCTCGCGGACTGTTTTTGCGCCTGCGCCTCTCGCGGACCCTCATCCGCCTGTCTCGCCCTCTTTTGTCCGCCTTTCTCCTCATCCGCCTCTCTCGCCCTCTTTTGTCTGCCTTTCTCGGCTCCTCAGCCAACTCTCGCGGACTCTTTTTGCGCCTGCGCAGTACGTCTTTTTGCAGCTACGGCCCATTGCCGGATGTGCCTGCGTCCATCGTCCGGTTTAGCATTCTCGGTTAGTAATATGGATATTATCGCAACTAGTGCTGGGTGGTATACCGGTTCATACCGAAAACCGTTTTTAATTTTTTTTATGATATGGATTTTTCTTATACTGCAACACCGGTTTAAATTGCCTAAACGACGTTCGGAACGTGGCGCAGCGGGAAACTGTTCAAGTGGGGACCTTTTTCACTGCTACACCGCTAAACACAGATTTCTTGCACTAGGGCTCTTTTTTCACTGCTACACCACCAAATAGTGGGCGGTAGCATAGGTATGCCGCGCGGTGAAAATGGACAGAGAGCCAAAAAAAAAGCAGTCACGTCTGTTGCCTGGAGGTGCTTTAGTTTTAAAAGGTCAGATGTGTAAATACTGTTTCTATACTACTGGATAATACTGCAAGCCAAGTTGTACTTGTTTTGTTTGTTTTCAATACAGTGTAATGTACCTGGGTACTGTGTAATAGTGTGACGACATTTTGACTTTATTCTCGACATTTCCTCTTTAATCTTGACGCTTATGATGAGAATATATTCTTTTGACTTTATTCTCGTAATTTGTCATTAAAGTAGAACATCGTAAACTAAACTTCATCATAAAATGAATATTTAATTTACTAGATTTTCTCAAACCCCGTCATAAGTTATATAGCACATTAAATGCTTTGTGTTAAGTGATTTGTTCAGAGATGGGCGCAACTCTGAATGGATGGCATAATTAAACATGTATAACGAAGATATTTTTAAAGTTCTGAACACTCCGTGGGCTAAGTTTATAACTAGTTTTAATTTCACAAAGACGTTTATCGTGTGGTGATTGGTTATGTGGTTATGTGGTGAAAGAAAAAGGAAGGATAGGAACTGGGGTTTTGGTAGCCTACGTCAGATAGAGACAGCATGCATGCAATAAAGATAGCCCGCTCAGAAGAACATGCATTGAATTCTGTGTTCGTATCTCCGACCAGCAGATCACAAACCCAACATTTACACAATATTTAAGTTAAACCGGTGTGATAGCTATTCATACATCCAGTTTTTTGGAGCCTCGTCACACCTGCCATAAAGTTTTCTACTCTGAACATACACCTGGGGACCCCTTACTGTGAGGGAGCAGCACTACCGCCTCACTACCGTGCATGTGTAATACCTGCTTTAATGCATTTCATCATGAAAATGATATCAAGTATTTATCTTAGCATTCTAAATTTTCAGAAAGCAGGAATATCACGAAGTGAATGGATTCTATATGGTGATCGCTGTCTTCTCTTAGTGCGGAGGAAGTCAGTTTAAGAAGCGTAGTGATTAACCACTGGGTCGGGGAACGTAACACAAAGCATTTAATGTGCTACATTAATTTATGACGGGGTAAATTAAGTAATTGATTAAACATTGATTTTAGGAAGAAGTTTAATTTACGACATTCTACTTTAATTATGAAGTAAACTATGAGAATAAAGTGGAAATGTCGACTTTAATCTCAACATAAACGGCGAGAATAAAGTGGAAATGTTGACTTTGTTCTCGACATATAGTTTGTTTTTTTCTTCCCAGTATAGCTTAGCTTGAAGCAAGGTCCATATTAATACAGTTTGCCTAAATGATGGTTCAGCTGGTAAAGATGTCATCACCAAGTTGCACTTGTTGTATTTTATTTTAATTTGGTGAATACTGTGTAATGCACCTGGGCTTGAAGTCTTGAAGTAATAGTGCAACTATCAGTAATAATACAATTATTTATTTTATTGTTATTATTTATTAGTTTAAATATTATGCAGTTTAATGATGATAAAGTTGTTTAAAAAGTCACTTTAACGTGTCAGTGGACAGAGATTGTTAACATTAACAGAAAGTGTAGTTGGTTTACAAAAAATATTTACTATTTATTCCTTTTCTAAGACATATTCGGTGCAATACAATTTTTGACAAGCACTTCTGGATATTTTACTAAGTCTAAATGCCTCTTTGTATGGTTGAAAATATGTTGTCAAAATTATAGTTTGTTTTTGCAAAATTTGTTCAATAAAAAGGTTCTATATTTTGACTGCATCTGTCATGCAATGTGATACCTTCTCCATTAGTGCCACCCCCTTGAAAACTATCACTTTATGGAGCATTGCAAAACTGTATTAATACTTGTGTGCACATTAAAATGTTTTTTTTTTTTGTACAATGTACAATACTCTTGACAGTGGAATAGGTTATTCTTAGCCAGTAATTGCAGTGGAAAATGTAGTTAACATCCACTCATGCATGGGGAAAAAAATACAGTGAAACCAGGATAATTTAGAAAAATACCGTGATATAGAATTTTGGTCATACCGCCCACCCCTAATCGCAACTAAAGATACATGTACTTAAATGACAGCATGAACTGCTTGTAGATAAGGTTAGTCAACATATTTGTGTCAACATATTTCAGTAGTTTTATTAAAAATAAGTGTCGGTTGTTCTAAAACCATTCACATGTGAGATGCCCGTGCACTGTATCATGCCCGGGATTCCCAGGAATGAAATGCGGGATTCCCAAATTCCCAGGAATGGATAAACCCGTCCGGGAATGGATTCCCTAGTGTTGACGTATTAGGCTTCCTTGGAAAGAATCTAAATAAAAAGAAATATTAAGCGCATGGTGTTTTCATACGAACATGTTGTAAATTTAAACTTTGTAATTGAGTAAACTTCACTGACAACAAGGTTGTTATTATGTTCTCTTATCTGATGATTATGAGAAGTGAGATGATCCTGCTTGACATAGGATTTTCTAGCTTAGCTTATTTTATCTTTTTTTTTTTTTTGTCTTTTAAATGTTTTACCAATTTCTTTTAGAAAATGTTATGGTATATTGTAATGGCTAAAAGAAACATTGCCTGTGACTATAACACAAGAAGTGACATTTGCTTAAATTTTAATAATACTAGGGGGCTTTCCCCACCTGCTTGCTTTGCTTGCCAAAGCCCCCCGGCATCCCCTCACCTGGCCTGCACTGCGCTCCATTCTGAGAAGGGGTGCTGAATGCACCCCAAGGAGACGTGGTCGCTCCTCCGAAACCCACTTTTAAATGGTGATACAGTGGGGAAACAAATATTTTTTAATTTTTTTTTTTTTTTACCTCCTCTTTGCTCGACCAGTTGCTGGCTTGCTGCTGCTGCCGTGCCGCATGATCTGCATCTCGCGCTGCGCTTCAAACATTTAAAAGCCTGTACAACAGCTGTCCTTTTATCTCCCTGCCTTGTCTCTCTTCTCCCCCAGACATCCTCTTCTCCTATTGGGGGTCCCGCTCCCAAGGCGCACCCCTATGAAGAGAAAGATTTTCTATTATTTTAATCGAGAGATGGAACTGTCCCCTCAGACTACACATGGAGCTCGACTCACTCCTGAAATAGATTTATGTTTGTTTGAAATGTTTGAATAACGTTTCTGTCTCTAAAAGCTCCTGTGTATCTGTGCAACTCTATGACTCAAGCGTGACAGTGTATGTGGATTTCATTTTCACCAAACAACAAATCTTTTCTCTTGGCAAGTCTCGTCTCCCGGGATGTGAAAGTGTCTTTCTGAAAAAGTCACGTCTCGTCTCCTCTCAAGATTTTTTTTATTTAATAGAGAGATAAGCAAAAAAGGGCACCAGTCACAAGTCATAATATTGGAAAAAGCTATTTGGGAGCCAGCAGAACTTGCTTTTGCTCTTGAGCTGAGCCAAATGACTTGATACACTGTAAAATGTTTGCCCTTCAAAACTATGAGCTTGCTTTCTTAAGTCTGCAGTTTCTTGACTTTGTATATATAGTTTTTTTTTAAATTGCAACACATTCAGCAATTCTTATTCAGTGGCTCTTTTTACACATTATAGAGAGCCAGTAACAACCTATAATGTTCACACACAAAAATTTGAAAAAACTTTTTCATATAATTTCTGTGTTAAACATATTTGCTTTGCAAGGATATATAACATAACATTTCTGTGAAGCAATGGGGAAATGACTGCTCATTTGACAAGTCCAAGTATACATTTTAGGGAGCTTATTTGAACATGAAATGTGATTTCGTTCAAGTCCTAGTGTAACATGTGTGGGCTCTTTGTAGTTACATTTTGGGAGGAAGAATTGCTAATTTGAAAACGCTCTATTGAGCTGAGCTAAACGCAGCAGTTTGGCATGCATTCATTGACAAATAAATGCTTGTCAAGCAGTTGTTGGAAGACTTTCTGAAGCAAGTCTCTGTGTCTTAGAAAGCCAAACCTTTTTTGTTTTGTAAGCTGATAGATGGGGCTGATAGATGACTGCGTAATGATTTGCACTGCATGCGACTTTGAGAAGAAAACAAATGCTGGAATAGGGGCAAATGCTTATCTGCAAACTCTCAAAATGAAAGTGTTCTGTAAATCCATTTCTATGGCATTCTGAAACAAATGTGTAACCATTTGAAAGCAAAACCTCTTTATTTTTTTTTTTTTTGAAACAAAGACGATCTTAATTAGAGTGAAAACCTTGTGCACCTAGGAGTAAGCTAGGAATTAGTTATGCAGTGGCCATTGTGGCAGTGGAGGAAACTTTGAAAAACAGGGAATACAGAAGTTTAACAGGAAAATTGTGAACTTCAGAAGTAAATGAATGACTGTGCACCCTCTGCAAAATGTTTTCCTTATTTTCAGTCCTGGGGGTGATGAATGTGGCCAAATATTAGCTTTTGGAATTGCTTTGCAGGTATCTTTCCAAAGCTCAATTGGTTTATTTTTATTCTACATATCAGTCAATGGGAGTGACTTTTCAGACAGAGGTCTTCTACACTAGAAAAATAACCTAATGCTTTGCTTCGGAGAGTTTTAGCATTGTAATATCGGTGTCGATTCAGCCAATACTGATGTATATGTAGAGACCTAATAATGGCCTGATAATATTGACAAATTATATTATCAGTTGGGCCCTACTGTTATGTAAAGTATTTTGTATCTAATGGGTAAACCTGAATAATCTGGCTTTTATTTTTATTCTTTTTTTTTTTTTTTGGTGGAACAATGACAATATTTGCATACCAGTATCATATCTTCTTCTTTCGGCTGCTCCCATTAGGGGTTGCTACTGCGGATCATCTTCTTCCATATCTTTCTGTCCTCTGCATCTTGCTCTGTTACACCCATCACCTGCATGTCCTCTTTCACCACATCCATAAACCTTCGCTTAGGCCTTCCTCTTTTCCTCTTCCCTGGCAGCTCTATCCTTAGCATCCTTCTCCCAATATACCCAGCATCTCTCCTCTGCACATGTCCAAACCAACGCAATCTCGCCTCTCTGACTTTGTCTCCCAACCGTCCAACTTGAGCTGACCCTCTAATGTACTCATTTCTAATCCTATCCATCCTCGTCACACCCAGTGCAAATCTTAGAATCTTTAACTCTGCTACCTCCAGCTGTCTCCTGCTTTCTGGTCCATGCCACCGTCTCCAACCCATATAACATAGCTGGTCTCACTACCGTTCTGTAGACCTTCCCTTTCACTCTTGCTGATACCCTTCTGTCACAAATTACTCCTGACACTCTTCTCCACCCATTCCACCCTGCCTGCACTTTCTTTTTCACCTCTCTTCTACAGTCCCCTTTACTCTGTACTGTTGATCCCAGGTATTTAAACTCATCCAACTTCGCCAACTCTACTCCCTGCATCCATCATTCCACTGACCTCCCTCTCATTTACACACATGTATTTTGTCTTGTTCCTACTGATCTTCATTCCTCTCCTCTCTAGAGCATATCTCCACTTCTCCAGGGTCTCCTCAATCTGCTCCCTGCTATCACTACAAATCACAATGTTATCAGCAAACATCATAGTCCACGGGGACTCCTGTCTAATGTCGTCTATCAACTTGTCCATCACCATTGCAAATAAGAAAGGGCTCAGAGCTGATCCCTGATGTAATCCCACCTCCAACTTTAATGCATCCATCACTCCCACCGCAGACCTCACCTCTGTCACACTTCCCTCGTACATATCCTGTACAACTCTTACATACTTCTCTGCCACTCCCTACTTCCTTATACAATGCCACAGCTCCTCTCGAGGCACCCTGTCATATGCTTTCTCCAGGTCCACAAAGATGCAATGCAACTCCTTCTAGCCTTCTCTAAATTTCTCCATCAGTATCCTCAGAGCAAATATTGCATCTGTGGTGCTCGTTCTTGGCATGAAACCATACTGCTACTCACTAGTCATCACCTCACTTCTTAACCTAGCTTCCACTAATCTTTCCCATACGTTCATGCTGTGGCTCATCAGTTTTATTCCCCTGTAGTTACTGCAGTCGTGCACATCTCCCTTATTCTTAAATGTCGGCACCAGTAGACTTCTTCTCCACTCCTCAGGTGTCCTCTCACTTTCCAAGATTCCATTAAACAATCTGGTTAAAAACTCCACTGCCATCTCTCCTTAACACCTCCATGCTTCCACAGGTATGTCATCTGGACCAACAGCCCTACCATTCCTCATCCTCTTCATAGCTGTCCGTACTTCCTCCTTGATAATCAGTTGCACTTCCCGATTCATTATCTCCACATCATCCAACCTCTTTTCGCTCTTGTTCTACTCATTCATCAGCCTCTCAAAGTACTCTTTCCATCTGCTCAACACAATCTCCTCGCTTGTGAGTACGTTTCCATCTTTATCCTTTATCACCTTAACCTACTGCACATCTTACCCAGCTTGGTACCTCTGTCTAGCCAATCGTTACAGGTCCTTTTCTCCCTCCTTAGTGTCCAACCTGTCCTACAACTCATCATACACCTTTTCTTTAGCCTTCGCCACCTCTCTCTTCACCTTGCGCCTTATCTCCCTGTACTCGTCTACTTTCTGCATCACTCTGGCTATCCCACTTCTTCTTTGCCATCCTCTTCCTCTGTATAATCTCCTGTATTTCCTCATTCCACCACCAGGTTTCCTTTTCCTCCTTCCTCTTTCCAGATGTCACACCAAGCACCCTTCTTGCTGTCACTCTTACTACATCTGCTGTAGTTTCCGAGCTGTCTGGTAACTCTTAACTGCCACCCAGTGCCTGTCTCACCTCCTCCCTAAACTCAACCTTGCAGTCTTCCTTTTTCAACTTCCACCATTTGATCCTTGGCTCTACCCTCACTCTCTTCCTCTTCTTGATTTCCAATGTCATCCTACAGACCACCATCCTATGCTGCCTAACTACACTTTTCCCTGCAACCACTTTGCAATCTTCAATCTCCTTCAGATCAGCTCTTTTGCATAGGATGTAATCTACCTGTGTGCATCTTCCTCCGCTCTTGTACGTAACCCTATGTTCCACCCTCTTCTTAAAATACGTGTTCACCACAGCCATGTCCATCCTTTTGGCAAAGTCCACTAACCTCCCAATTTCTAACATAAGTGGCGCAGCAATGTGGTTCTCATTTCAAAATCTGCAATACACTCAATCTCAGTAGAAGTTTGGAGGAATTACTATCTGCCTCAGCAAAAAACACATGGAATTCTGTTGAAGTGAAAGTTTAAGTTGCTAAGAATGAAAGGATTGTTCACCCGTAATCACAATTCTTCCATCTTTTCTGAACTTCTCATCTCCATTCTTCCTTTCTGCATACAAGCTGTTTTTTTCAGAATAGGGAGGAACAGAATGAGAAAAGTGTTAAACCACAAAAGCAGGATTTACTTGTGTGAAACATTTTAAAGCCTAAGAACGTTTTTCCAACAAAGCCTGTTTTAATTCGTAGTTGGGTTATGATATTTTATTTGAACAATGCTTAAATATACAGAACCTTAATGAAATCATGTGCTCAGTTAATCAACTTGATAATCAAGTGTTTGTTCCTTTTTCAGGTAAAAGTAAAGAAGCAGAGATAAAGCGAATAAACAAAGAGCTAGCTAATATTCGTTCAAAGTTTAAAGGTAAGTGTCACCTTTCTGTCTTCATTATGACTTATTAGTATTTGACTTGTTAGAGTATTTACAGCGGTTAACACAGACTGACATCTCCTGATTTACCTTTTGTTTATTTTCTTTATAATGAACACTTCATTGTTTTACCTGTACATCCACCCCTTTAATCCTAGCTTCATATATTTTCACTTAGTGTTATTATTAACACTTGACTTACATTTGTTTATCATAATTTAGACTGAATGGTTTGGAGTTTGTGTTAGGTGGGTCCACTGCTAATTTCTTTTTGATAATTTATATAACTTTTTAAACAAAATACAAACATTAAAAAAACTAAAATACCAGAAGCCCCCCAACTGATTTGGCTAGACAGGAGAAAATTAGGAATGTAAATGAATTTTTTTTTTTGCAATGTACTTTTATTCTGTTAAGTTTTTAGAACATTATTAATTTCTGCATGTCAGGACATTTGTTATTACAGACAGACCACCAGCATGGTTAATTTTTAAGAGGTTTAGTCTTGCTGTTCCCTTTTTCTGTTTATCTGTAATTGCAGTGCAGTAATATACTGGTTAATGAACCCTCTGGAAACAAAGCCCCTTTTATAATGAAGTTACCATAAAGTGCATTATGGGGCATGTTGGAGTTGTTTTTTGTAAAGCTACCCTAATAATGAATTGTCCCGAACTCATCTACCTCATAAATGGAGTTATTACTGTAAAATGGAGATGGTTCAGGTTGAATGGGGAAAAGATATTTTAAAAATTTTTAACAGCAGTTTGTTATATATATATATATAATATATATATATTTATATATTTATATATATATAATATATATAATATATATAATATATATATATATATATATATGTATATATATATATATATATGTATATAAATATATAAATGCCGCGGATATCTTTGGTTGTTGTGCAGCCATCGTCTTGGGTCCTGTCACATCAGGGTGGTGTCGTTTTAAATGAGTGGCCATGCCCTACGTGTTGCCAGTCTCATAGGGCTTCCTCGTTCCACCACCGTTTTCCCATCAACATATTTAACAGGGAAGCCAAAATGCTCCCACACATGAGACTTAATTGATGCTGGAGGTTTGTCGAGCTCCTCTGCTTGAACTGCTACCGCTGGCCATGACCACGCATATGAAGCGGCAAACCGGACAAAAGTCGAGTGAAAATGTGCGCGAGAGGTTGAGTTAGTGCGTGAGAGGTTGAATTAGTGCGCGAGAGCTACCGAGTTAGCGTGAGAGAGAGGTTGAGAGAATACGCGAGAGACACGCACACAATACAGTGGAACTTTTTTTTTCCTCAGCTCTTTGGATCACGTGCGTACCGAACCATGGACAGGAATTGGTTCGGATCATGGATCAACAGTGATCTGTTGCACCACTAATATATATATGTATGTATATATATATATATATATATATATATATATATATATATATATATATATATATATGTATATGTATATGTATGTATGTATGTATGTATGTGTATATATATATATGTGTATGTATATATATATACAGTAATCCCTCCTCCATCGCCGGGGTTGCGTTCCAGAGCCACCCGCGAAATAAGAAAATCCGCGAAGTAGAAACCATATGTTTATATGGTTATTTTTATATTGTCATGCTTGGGTCACAGATTTGCGCAGAAACACAGGAGGTTGTAGAGAGACAGGAACGTTATTCAAACACTGCAAACAAACATTTGTCTCTTTTTCAAAAGTTTAAACTGTGCTCCATGACAAGACAGAGATGACAGTTCCGTCTCACAATTAAAAGAATGCAAACATATCTTCCTCTCTCTTCAAAGGAGTGCATGTCAGGAGCACAGGCTGTCAGAGAGATAGAGAGAGACAAAAGCAAACAAATCAATAGGGCTTTTTGCCTTTTAAGTATGCGAAGCACCGCGGCACAAAGCTGTTGAAGGCGGCAGCTCACACCCCCTCCGTCCAGAGCAGACAAAGAGAGAGACAGAGTTTGTTTTTCAAGCAAAAATCAATACGTGCCCTTCGAGCTTTTAAATATGCGAAGCACCGTGCAGCATGTCCTTCAGGAATCAGCTGCACACAGAAGGTAGCAACGTCCCTATCGTCTAGGTGTGCGAACAGCCCCCCTGCTCACACCCCCCCTACGTCAGCGCGAGAGAGAGAGAGAAAGTAAGTTGGGTAGCTTCTCAGCCATCTGCCAATAGCGTCCCTTGTATGAAATCAACTGGGCAAACCACCTGAGGAAGCATGTACCAGAAATTAAAAGACCTATTGTCCGCAGAAACCCGCGAAGCAGCGAAAAATCCGCGATATATATTTAAATATGCTTACATATAAAATCCGCGATGGAGTGAAGCCGCGAAAGGCGAAGCGCGATATAGCGAGGGATCACTGTATATATATATATATATATATATATATATATATATATATATATATATATATATATATATATATATACATATATATATATATACATATATATATATATATATACATATATATATATATATATATATATATATATATATATATATATATATATATATATATATATATATATATATATAATATATATATATATATATAATA